>NC_088232.1:43345512-43403012 GCF_036934945.1 Oncorhynchus masou masou | reverse complement strand
GTCGTTCACACCAGAGGGTTTCGGCGAAAGCCAAGTGAGATGAGTGGCGACATGACGGAGCACCACTACGGAGCACCACTACGGAGCACCACCATGGAGCACCACCATGGAGCACCACCATAGAGCACCACCACAGAGTACCACTACGGAGCACCACCATGGAGCACCACTACGGAGCACCACCATGGAGCACCACTACGGAGTACCACTACAGAGCACCACTACGGAGCACCACTATGGAGCACCACCACAGAGCACCACCACGGAGTACCACTACGGAGTACCACTACGGAGCACCACCATGGAGTACCACAATGGAGCACCTCTACAGAGCACCACTACAGAGCACCACTACGGAGCACCACTACGGAGCACCACTACGGAGCACCTCTACAGAGCACCACTACGGAGCACCACTACGGAGCACCACTACGGAGCACCACTACGGAGCACCACTATGGAGCACCTCTACAGAGCACCACTACGGAGCACCACTACGGAGCACCACTACGGATCACCACTATGGAGCACCACTACGGAGCACCACTATGGAGCACCACTCGGAGCACTACTACAGAGCACCACTACGGAGCACCACTACGGAGCACCACTACGGAGCACCACTAGCACCACTGGAGCACCACTACGGAGCACCACTACAGGAGCACCACTACGGAGCACCACTACGGAGCACCACTACGGAGAGCACCACTACGGAGCACCACTACGGAGCACCACTGGACGGAGCACCACCATGGAGCACCACTACAGAGCACCACTACGGAGCACGGAGCACCACTACGGAGCACCACTACACCACTACGAGCACGGAGCACCACTACAGAGACCACTATGGAGCACCACTACGGAGCACCACTACGGAGCACCACCATGGAGAACCACCATGGAGAACCACCATGGAGCACCACCATGGAGCACCACTACGGAGCACCACTACGGAGCACCACTACGGAGCACCACTACGGAGCACCACTACAGAGCACCACTATAGAGCACCACTACGGAGCACCACTACGGAGCACCACTACGGAGCACCACTACAGAGCACCACAATGGAGCACCACTACAGAGCACCACTACGGAGCACCACTACGGAGCACCACTACGGAGCACCACTACGGAGCACCACCATGGAGCACCACTACGGAGCACCACTACGGAGCACCACTACGGAGCACCACTACAGAGCACCACTATGGAGCACCACTACGGAGCACCACTACGGAGCACCACTATGGAGAACCACCATGGAGCACCACCATGGATCACCACTACGGAGCACCACTACGGAGCACCACTACGGAGCACCACTACGGAGCACCACTACAGAGCACCACTATAGAGCACCACTACGGAGCACCACTACAGAGCACCACTACGGAGCACCACTATGGAGCACCACTACAGAGCACCACAATGGAGCACCACTACAGAGCACCACTATGGAGCACCACTACTGAGCACCACTACGAAGCACCACTACGGAGCACCTCTACGGAGCACTACTACAGACTACCACTACGGAGCACCACTACGGAGCACCTCTACGGAGCACTACTACAGACTACCACTACGGAGCACCACTACGGAGCACCACTACGGAGCACCACTACGGAGCACCACCATGGAGCACCACTACAGAGCACCACTATGGAGCACCACTACGGAGCACCACTACGGAGCACCACCATGGAGCACCACCATGGAGAACCACCATGGAGCACCACCATGGAGCACCACTACGGAGCACCACTACGGAGCACCACTACGGAGCACCACTACGGAGCACCACTACAGAGCACCACTACAGAGCACCACTACGGAGCACCACTACAGAGCACCACTACGGAGCACCACTACAGAGCACCACTACGGAGCACCACTACGGAGCACCACTACGGAGCACCACTACAGAGCACCACTATGTAGCACCACTACGGAGCACCACTACGGAGCACCACCATGGAGAACCACCATGGGGATCCACCATGGAGCACCACCATGGAGAACCACTATGGAGCACCACTACGGAGCACCACTACGGAGCACCTCTACAGAGCACCACTACGGAGCACCACTACGGAGAACCACTATGGAGATCCACCATGGAGATCCACCATGGAGCACCACCACGGAGCACCACTACGGAGCACCACTACGGAGCACCACTACGGAGCGCCACACAAATTTACAGAAATTACAGGGACAGCGAGGGGACACCCTTTTTTTCCTTCAGTAATACGTATATGAGATGCATGAGAAAACATAGTCCTCTGAAGAAGTGGAAGAAGAAAAATAGAGAAGAAGAGAAAGAGAAAAGAAAGAAAAAAACAATTGTAATTTCCCCCAACAGAAGTGTGAGAGGGATGACAAGGAGATATGAGGAGAGAGAGAGAGGGAGAAGAGAGAGAGCGAAATAGAGATAGAGAGAGCGATAGAGAGAGGATTGATAGATGGCACAAAGACTCACTGACACACAACCACATTAATGAGTAGACTGAAACAGAATGTTAAACTTAGTTGCCATCACAGACCAAGACACGCGTTTACAAACACACACTGTAAATGGTAGTCCTAGTTACACTAGGCCTATTCCCTCATTGTAAAGCCTGTTCATCCTTTATATACATTAAACATGGTACATGGTACTCACTTGCATCCCAGCTCATCCCCAACGCAGAAAAACATCCATCTGCCAACACAACTAACTAACTCACATCCACACACTCAAGATTACAGTACTTCCTATGGCTCACCCCACTGACTAAGGCCTTACCCTGGTTTACTAAAGCTGAAGCTAACTTCCATGGTCTGTGGCTGGTGGCTGGTGGTTGGTGGTTGGTGGTTGGTGGTTGGTGGCTGGTGGCTGGTGGCTGGTGGCTGGTGGATGGTGGCTGGTGATTGGTGGTTGGTGGATGGTGGCTGGTGGCTGGTGGTTGGCGGCTGGCGGCTGACGGTTGGAGGCTGGTGGCTGGTGGCTGGTGGCTGACGGTTGGTGGCAGGTGGCTGACGGTTGGTGGCTGGTGGCTGGCGGTTGGTGGCTGGTGGCTGGCGGTTGGAGGCTGGTGTATGGTGGCTGGTGGTTGGTGGCTGGTGGCTGGCGGTTGGTGGCTGGTGGCTGGCGGTTGGTGGCTGGTGGCTGACGGTTGGTGGCTGGTGGCTGACGGTTGGTGGCTGGTGGCTGGCGTTTGGTGGCTGGCGGCTGGCGGTTGGTGGCTGGCTGCTGGTGGCTTGTGTCTGGCGGCTGGCGACTGGCTGCTGGTGGCTGGTGGCTGGCTGCTGGTGGCTGGTGGCTGGTCGCTGGTTGCTGGTGGCTGGTGGTTGGTGGTTGGTGGCTGGCTGCTGGTGGCTGGTGGCTGGTGGCTGGTGGATGGTGGCTGGTGGATGGTGGATGGTGGCTGGTGGTGGGTGGTTGGTGGATGGTGGATGGTGGATGGTGGCTGGTGGTGGGTGGTTGGTGGATGGTGGCTGGTGATTGGTGGCTAGTGGCTGACTGCTGGTGGCTGGTGGTTGGGACGTTAGTAAGGACACAGCAACAGAGAGCAGCTTGGTCTGGGCGACAACTGCCAGCCCGCCCTCCCGCCACACACAGATGAAATATTCCCAATTCTCATGCAAAGCAGGCGGCAGAGGAGATGTGATCAGCTGTTTCCATCTAATCCCAACGCTCAGCTCTCTCAGCCAGGCTTAGCCACCTCATTCATCAACACACAACTTTTAGCACAAGACACCATGGCCAGTAGCAGCTTCAAGTGTTTGCGATTGCCCCCCCCAATGCCATGTGTGTTTGGGGGGGTTGTGTGTGTGATTAGACACACGCAATGCGGAAGACGCGGAAGACACAGGATACATGATTCAGGTCACACTACAACAACAGCCGTTTGTACGTAGGTAACAATATCTGCTTCTCTCTGCATTACCTGTATGTTGGGGGAATTCTTGTGTGTATAATAGTAGGGGAGAGTGGGCTAAGTTGAGCCAAAGGGGTAATTTGAGCCACCCTTGCTTCTAAGAAACCACACACAATATGTATCATTTGACCAAATGTTTAGGAAAAGGTCATCACTGCATGGAGCCTGTGAAGTGAGAAACCACACGGAAAAAAGTCTTAGGTAAAACAAACAGATTTTCACCAAGTCAAATGCATTTTTTGTGTAAGAGATGTCATGATGCTTCACATTTCAGTGAAGTGCAGTGAAAAGCCTTTCTTTCCAACTCAAAACCCAATAATGCAATAATCAATAACAATGTAATACCAGAAAAAACACACGAGAATAAGAAGAAATATGAAGAACACAATAAGTAAGTAAGCAGAGAATATACAGGGTCAATTCCAGTAACATATTTACAATGTGCAGGGATACAGGAGTGATAGAGGTAGATATGTATAGGTGACTAGGCAACAGGACATAAGATAAACCTGCAGAGTAGCAGCTGCTTGTATGTGAGTGGGTGTGGGTGTGTATTGACTCAGTATAAATGGATGTGCATATTATGTGTGAATGTGTAGGATCCTCTGAGTATGTAGGGTCCTGTGTGTGTAGGGTCCTGTGAGTGTGTGTAGGGTCATGTGAGTGTGTGTAGGGTCCTGTGTGTGTAGGGTCCTGTGAGTGTGTGTAGGGTCATGTGAGTGTGTGTAGGGTCCTGTGTGTGTGTGTAGGGTCCTGTGTGTGTAGGGTCCTGTGAGTGTGTAGGGTCCTGTGTGTGTGTGTAGGGTCCTGTGTGTGTAGGGTCCTGTGTGTGTGTGTAGGGTCCTGTGTGTGTAGGGTCCTGTGTGTGTGTAGGGTCCTGTGTGTGTGTGTAGGGTCCTGTGAGTGTGTAGGGTCCTGTGTGTGTGTGTAGGGTCCTGTGTGTGTAGGGTCCTGTGTGTGTAGGGTCCTGTGTGTGTAGGGTCATGTGTGTGTGTAGGGTCCTGTGTGTGTGTGTAGGGTCATGTGAGTGTGTGTAGGGTCCTGTGTGTGTGTGTAGGGTCCTGTGTGTGTAGGGTCCTGTGAGTGTGTAGGGTCCTCTGAGTGTGTAGGGTCCTGTGAGTGTGTAGGGTCCTGTGAGTGTGTAGGGTCATGTGTGTGTGTAGGGTCCTGTGAGTGTGTAGGGTCCTGTGAGTGTGTAGGGTCCTGTGAGTGTGTAGGGTCCTGTGAGTGTGTAGGGTCCTGTGAGTGTGTAGGGTCCTGTGAGTGTGTAGGGTCCTGTGTGTGTGTAGGGTCCTGTGAGTGTGTAGGGTCCTGTGAGTGTGTAGGGTCCTGTGAGTGTGTAGGGTCCTGTGTGTGTGTAGGGTCCTGTGAGTGTGTAGGGTCCTGTGTGTGTGTAGGGTCCTGTGAGTGTGTAGGGTCCTGTGTGTGTGTAGGGTCCTGTGAGTGTGTAGGGTCCTGTGAGTGTGTAGGGTCCTGTGAGTGTGTAGGGTCCTGTGAGTGTGTAGGGTCCTGTGAGTGTGTAGGGTCCTGTGTGTGTGTAGGGTCCTGTGAGTGTGTAGGGTCCTGTGAGTGTGTAGGGTCCTGTGAGTGTGTAGGGTCCTGTGAGTGTGTAGAAACCTGTGAGTGTGTAGGGTCCTGTGAGTGTGTAGGGTCATGTGTGTGTAGGGTCCTGTGAGTGTGTAGGGTCCTGTGAGTGTGTAGGGTCCTGTGAGTGTGTAGGGTCCTGTGTGTGTGTAGGGTCCTGTGAGTGTGTAGAAACCTGTGAGTGTGTAGGGTCCTGTGAGTGTGTAGGGTCATGTGTGTGTAGGGTCCTGTGAGTGTGTAGGGTCCTGTGAGTGTAGGGTCCAGTGTGTGTGTAGGGTGTGTGTAGGGTCCTGTGAGTGTACCTGTGAGGGTCCTGTGAGGGTCCTGTGAGTGTAGGGTCCTGTGAGTGTGTAGGGTCCTGTGAGTGTGTAGGGTCCTGTGAGTGTAGGGTACAGTGTGTGTGTAGGGTACATGTGTGTGTAGGGTCCTGTGAGTGTGTAGGGTCCTGTGAGTGTGTAGGGTCCTGTGAGTGTGTAGGGTCCTGTGTGTGTAGGGTACAGTGTGTGTGTAGGGTACAGTGTGTGTGTAGGGTCCTGTGAGTGTGTAGGGTCCTGTGAGTGTGTAGGGTCCTGTGAGTGTGTAGGGTCCTGTGAGTGTGTAGGGTCCTGTGAGTGTGTAGGGTCCTGTGAGTGTGTAGGGTCCTGTGTGTGTAGGGTCCTGTGAGTGTGTAGGGTCCTGTGAGTGTGTAGGGTCCTGTGAGTGTGTAGGGTCCTGGGAGTGTGTAGGGTCCTGTGAGTGTGTAGGGTCCTGTGAGTGTGTAGGGTCCTGTGAGTGTGTAGGGTCCTGTGAGTGTGTAGGGTCCTGTGAGTGTGTAGGGTCCTGTGAGTGTGTAGGGTCCTGTGAGTGTGTAGGGTCCTGTGTGTGTGTAGGGTCCTGTGAGTGTGTGTAGGGTCCTGTGTGTGTGTAGGGTCCTGTGTGTGTGTGTAGGGTCCTGTGAGTGTGTAGGGTCCTGTGAGTGTGTAGGGTCCTGTGAGTGTGTAGGGTCCTGTGTGTGTGTAGGGTCCTGTGAGTGTGTAGGGTCCTGTGAGTGTGTAGGGTCCTGTGAGTGTGTAGGGTCCTGTGTGTGTGTCTTGTGAGGGTCCTCTGAGTGTGTAGGGTCCTGTGAGTGTGTAGGGTCCTGTGTGTGTGTAGGGTCCTGTGTGTGTGTAGGGTCCTGTGAGTGTGTAGGGTCCTGTGTGTGTGTAGTGTAGGGTCCTGTGAGTGTGTAGGGTCCTGTGAGTGTGTAGTAGGGTCCTGTGAGTGTGTAGGGTCCTGTGAGTGTGTAGGGTCCTGTGTGTGTGTAGGGTCCTGTGAGTGTGTAGGGTCCTGTGTGTGTAGGGTCCTGTGAGTGTGTAGGGTCCTGTGAGTGTGTGTAGGGTCCTGTGAGTGTGTAGGGTCCTGTGAGTGTGTAGGGTCCTGTGAGTGTGTAGAAACCTGTGAGTGTGTAGGGTCCTGTGTGTGTGTAGGGTCCTGTGAGTGTGTAGAGTCCTGTGAGTGTGTAGGGTCCTGTGAGTGTGTAGGGTCCTGTGAGTGTGTCCTGTGAGTGTGTAGAAACCTGTGAGTGTGTAGGGTCATGAGTGTGTAGGGTCCTGTGAGTGTGTAGGGTCCTGTGAGTGTGTAGGGTCCTGTGGGTCCTGTGAGTGTGTAGGGTCCTGTGAGTGTGTAGGGTCCTGTGAGTGTGTAGGGTCCTGTGAGTGTGTAGGGTCCTGTGTGTGTGTAGGGTCCTGTGAGTGTGTAGAAACCTGTGAGTGTGTAGGGTCCTGTGAGTGTGTAGGGTCATGTGAGTGTGTAGGGTCCTGTGAGTGTGTAGGGTCCTGTGAGTGTAGGGTACAGTGTGTGTGTAGGGTACAGTGTGTGTGTAGGGTCCTGTGAGTGTAGGGTCCTGTGAGTGTGTAGGGTCCAGTGAGTGTGTAGGGTCCTGTGTGTGTAGGGTCCAGTGTGTGTGTAGGGTACAGTGTGTAGGGTCCAGTGTGGGTCCTGTGAGTGTGTAGGGTCCTGTGAGTGTGTAGGGTCCTGTGAGTGTGTAGGGTCCTGTGAGTGTGTAGGGTCCTGTGAGTGTGTAGGGTCCTGTGTGTGTAGGGTCCTGTGAGTGTGTGTAGGGTCCTGTGTGTGTGTAGGGTCCTGTGTGTGTGTGTAGGGTCATGTGTGTGTGTAGGGTCCTGTGAGTGTGTAGGGTCCTGTGAGTGTGTAGGGTCCTGTGAGTGTGTAGGGTCCTGTGAGTGTGTAGGGTCCTGTGAGTGTGTAGGGTCCTGTGTGTGTGTAGGGTCCTGTGAGTGTGTAGGGTCCTGTGAGTGTGTAGGGTCCTGTGAGTGTGTAGGGTCCTGTGAGTGTGTAGGGTCCTGTGTGTGTGTAGGGTCCTGTGAGTGTGTAGGGTCCTGTGTGTGTGTAGGGTCCTGTGAGTGTGTAGGGTCCTGTGAGTGTGTAGGGTCCTGTGAGTGTGTAGGGTCCTGTGTGTGTGTAGGGTCCTGTGAGTGTGTAGGGTCCTGTGAGTGTGTAGGGTCCTGTGAGTGTGTAGGGTCCTGTGAGTGTGTAGGGTCCTGTGAGTGTGTAGGGTCCTGTGAGTGTGTAGGGTCCTGTGTGTGTAGGGTCCTGTGTGGGTGTAGGGTCCTGTGGAGTGTGTGTAGGGTCATGTGTGTGTGTAGGGTCCTGTGTGTGTGTAGGGTCCTCCTGAGTGTGTAGGGTCCTGTGAGTGTGTAGGGTCCTGTGAGTGTGTAGGGTCCTGTGAGTGTGTAGGGTCCTGTGTGTGTGTAGGGTCCTGTGTGTGTGTAGGGTCCTGTGAGTGTGTAGGGTCCTGTGAGTGTGTAGGGTCCTGTGAGTGTGTAGGGTCCTGTGAGTGTGTAGGGTCCTTGTGTGTAGTGTGTAGGGTCCTGTGAGTGTGTAGGGTCCTGTGAGTGTGTAGGGTCCTGTGAGTGTGTAGGGTCCTGTGAGTGTGTAGGGTCCTGTGAGTGTGTAGGGTCTTGTGAGTGTGTAGGGTCCTGTGTGTGTGTAGGGTCCTGTGAGTGTGTAGGGTCCTGTGTGAGTGTGTAGGGTCCTGTGAGTGTGTAGGGTCCTGTGTGTGTGTGTAGGGTCATGTGAGTGTGTGTAGGGTCCTGTGAGTGTGTAGGGTCCTCTGAGTGTGTAGGGTCCTGTGAGTGTGTAGGGTCCTGTGAGTGTGTAGGGTCCTGTGTGTGTGTAGGGTCCTGTGTGTGTAGGGTCCTGTGTGTGTGTAGGGTCCTGTGTGTGTGTAGGGTCCTGTGTGTGTGTAGGGTCCTGTGAGTGTGTAGGGTCCTGTGAGTGTGTAGGGTTCTGTGAGTGTGTAGGGTCCTGTGAGTGTGTAGGGTCCTGTGAGTGTGTAGGGTCCTGTGAGTGTGTAGGGTCCTGTGAGTGTGTAGGGTCCTGTGAGTGTGTAGAAACCTGTGAGTGTGTAGGGTCCTGTGAGTGTGTAGGGTCATGTGTGTGTAGGGTCCTGTGAGTGTGTAGGGTCCTGTGAGTGTGTAGGGTCCTGTGAGTGTGTAGGGTCCTGTGAGTGTGTAGGGTCCTGTGAGTGTGTAGAAACCTGTGAGTGTGTTGGGTCCTGTGAGTGTGTAGGGTCATGTGAGTGTGTAGGGTCCTGTGAGTGTGTAGGGTCCTGTGAGTGTGTAGGGTACAGTGTGTGTGTAGGGTACAGGGTGTGTGTGTAGGGTCCTGTGAGTGTGTAGGGTCCTGTGAGTGTGTAGGGTCCTGTGAGTGTGTAGGGTCCTGTGAGTGTGGGTAGTGTGTGTGTAGGGTAGGGTCAGTGTGTGTAGGTCCTGTGAGTGTGTAGGGTCCTGTGAGTGTGTAGGGTCCTGTGAGTGTGTAGGGTCCTGTGAGTGTGTGTCCTGTAGGGTACCTGTGAGTGTGTGTGTAGGGTCCTGTGAGTGTGTAGGGTCCTGTGAGTGTGTAGGGTCCTGTGAGTGTGTAGGGTCCTGTGAGTGTGTAGGGTCCTGTGAGTGTGTAGGGTCCTGTGAGGGTGTGTGTGTGTGTAGGGTCCTGTGAGTGTGTAGGGTCCTGTGAGTGTGTAGGGTCCTGTGTGTGTAGGGTCCTGTGAGTGTGTAGGGTCCTGTGTGTGTAGGGTCCTGTGTGTGTGTAGGGTCCTGTGTGTGTGTGAGGGTCCTGTGAGTGTGTAGGGTCCTGTGAGTGTGTGTAGGGTCCTGTGAGTGTGTAGGGTCCTGTGAGTGTGTAGTGTGTAGGGTCCTGTGAGTGTGTAGGGTCCTGTGAGTGTGTAGGGTCCTGTGAGTGTGTAGGGTCAGTGTGTGTGGTAGGGTCCTGTGTGTGTAGGGTCCTGTGAGTGTGTAGGGTCCTGTGAGTGTGTAGGGTCCTGTGAGTGTGTGTGTAGGGTCCTGTGAGTGTGTAGGGTCCTGTGAGTGTGTAGGGTCCTGTGTGTGTGTAGGGTCCTGTGTGTAGGGTCCTGTGAGTGTGTAGGGTCCTGTGAGTGTGTAGGGTCCTGTGAGTGTGTAGGGTCCTGTGAGTGTGTAGGGTCCTGTGAGTGAGGGTCCTGTGTAGTGTGTAGGGTCCTGTGTGTGTAGGGTACAGTGTGTGTGTAGGGTCCTGTGGTGTAGGGTGTGTGTGTAGGGTCAGTGTAGGGTGTGTGTGTAGGGTCCTGTGAGTGTGTAGGGTCCTGTGAGTGTGTAGGGTCCTGTGAGTGTGTAGGGTCCTGTGAGTGTGTAGGGTCCTGTGAGTGTGTAGGGTCCTGTGTGTGTGTAGGGTCCTGTGTGTGTGTAGGGTCCTGTGAGTGTGTAGGGTCCTGTGAGGGTCCTGTGTCCTGTGAGTGTGTAGGGTCCTGTGAGTGTGTGGGTACAGTAGGTGTCCTGTGAGTGTGTAGGGTCAGTGTGAGTGTGTAGGGTCCTGTGAGTGTGTAGGGTCCTGTGAGTGTGTAGGGTCCTGTGAGTGTGTAGGGTCCTGTGAGTGTGTAGGGTCCTGTGAGTGTGTAGGGTCCTGTGAGTGTGTAGGGTCCTGTGAGTGTGTAGGGTCCTGTGAGTGTGTAGGGTCCTGTGAGTGTGTAGGGTCCTGTGAGTGTGTAGGGTAGGGTCCTGTGTGTGTGTAGGGTCCTGTGAGTGTGTAGGGTCCTGTGAGTGTGTAGTCCTGTGTGTGTAGTGTGTGTGTAGGGTCCTGTGTGTGTGTAGGGTAGGGTCCTGTGAGTGTGTAGTCCTGTGTGTGTAGGGTCCTGTGAGTGTGTGTGTAGGGTCCAGTGAGTGTGTAGGGTCCTGTGAGTGTGTAGGGTCCTGTGAGTGTGTAGGGTCCTGTGAGGGTCCTGTAGGGTCCTGTGAGTGTGTAGGGTCAGTGTGTGTGTGTAGGGTCCTGTGATGTGTAGGGTGTGTGTGTAGGGTCCTGTGAGTGTGTGTCCTGTGAGTGTGTAGGGTCCTGTGAGTGTGTAGGGTCCTGTGAGTGTGTAGGGTCCTGTGAGTGTGTGGGTGTGTGTGTGTAGGGTCCTGTGAGTGTGTAGGGTCCTGTGTGTGTAGGGTCCTGTGTGTGTAGGGTCCTGTGAGTGTGTGTGTGTGTGTAGGGTCCTGGGTCCTGTGTGTGTGTGTAGGGTCCTGTGAGTGTGTAGGGTCCTGTGTGTGTGTAGGGTCCTGTGAGTGTGTCCTGTGAGTGTGTAGGGTCCTGTGAGTGTGTAGGGTCCTGTGAGTGTGTAGGGTCCTGTGTGTGTAGGGTCCTCTGTGAGTGTGTAGGGTCCTGTGAGTGTGTAGGGTCCTGTGAGTGTGTAGGGTCCTGTGAGGGTCCTGTGAGTGTGTAGGGTCCTGTGAGTGTGTAGGGTCCTGTGAGTGTGTAGGGTCCTGTGAGTGTGTAGGGTCCTGTGAGTGTGTAGGGTCCTGTGAGTGTGTAGGGTCCTGTGAGTGTGTAGGGTCCTGTGAGTGTGTAGGGTCCTGTGTGTGTGTAGGGTCCTGTGAGTGTGTAGGGTCCTGTGAGTGTGTAGGGTCCTGTGAGTGTGTGGGTAGGGTCCTGTGAGTGTGTAGGGTCCTGTGAGTGTGTAGGGTCCTGTGAGTGTGTAGGGTCCTGTGAGTGTGTAGGGTCCTGTGAGTGTGTAGGGTCCTGTGAGTGTGTAGGGTCCTGTGAGTGTGTAGTCCTGTGAGTGTGTAGGTCCTGTGAGTGTGTAGGGTCCTGTGAGTGTGTAGGGTCCTGTGTGTGTAGGGTACAGTGTGTGTGTAGGGTCCTGGGAGTGTGTGTAGGGTCATGTGTGTGTGTAGGGTCCTGTGTGTGTGTAGGGTCCTGTGAGTGTGTAGGGTCCTGTGAGTGTGTAGGGTCCTGTGAGTGTGTAGGGTCCTGTGAGTGTGTAGGGTCCTGTGAGTGTGTAGGGTCCTGTGTGTGTAGGGTCCTGAGTGTGTAGGGTCCTGTGAGTGTGTAGGGTCCTGTGAGTGTGTAGGGTCCTGTGAGTGTGTAGGGTCTTGTGAGTGTGTAGGGTCCTGTGAGTGTGTAGGGTCAGTGTGAGTGTGTGTGTAGGGTCCTGTGAGTGTGTAGGGTCCTGTGAGTGTGTAGGGTCCTGTGAGTGTGTAGGGTCCTGTGAGTGTGTAGGGTCCTGTGTGTGTGTGTGTAGGGTCCTGTGAGTGTGTCCTGTGTGGGTCCTGTGAGTGTGTAGGGTCCTGTGTGTGTGTAGTGGTCCTCCTGGTGTGTAGGGTCCTGTGAGTGTGTAGGGTCCTGTGAGTGTGTAGGGTCCTGTGAGTGTGTAGGGTCCTGTGTGTGTAGGGTCCTGTGAGTGTGTAGGGTCCTGTGAGTGTGTAGGGTCCTGTGAGTGTGTAGGGTCCTGTGAGTGTGTAGGGTCCTGTGTGTGTAGTGTGTAGGGTCCTGTGAGTGTGTAGGGTCAGTGTGAGTGTGTAGGGTCCTGTGAGTGTGTAGGGTCCTGTGAGTGTGTAGGGTCCTGTGAGTGTGTAGGGTCCTGTGTGTGTAGTGTGTAGGGTCCTGTGTGTGTGTAGGGTCCTGTGAGTGTGTAGGGTCCTGTGTGAGTGTGTAGGGTCCTGTGAGTGTGTAGGGTCCTGTGAGTGTGTAGGGTCCTGTGAGTGTGTAGGGTCCTGCCTGTGTGTGTAGGGTAGGGTCCTGTGAGTGTGTAGGGTCCTGTGAGTGAGGGTCCTGTGTAGGGTCCTGTGTGTGTGTAGGGTCCTGTGTGTGTGAGGGTACCTGTGAGTGTGTGTGTAGGGTCCTGTGAGTGTGTGTGTAGGGTCCTGTGAGTGTGTAGGGTCCTGTGAGTGTGTAGGGTCCTGTGAGTGTGTAGGGTCCTGTGAGTGTGTAGGGTCCTGTGAGTGTGTAGGGTCCTGTGAGTGTGTGTAGGGTCCTGTGAGTGTGTGTAGGGTCCTGTGTGTGTGTAGGGTCCTGTGTGTGTAGGGTCCTGTGAGTGTGTAGGGTCCTGTGTGTGTGTGTAGGGTCCTGTGTGTGTAGGGTCCTGTGAGTGTGTAGGGTCCTGTGTGTGTAGGGTCATGTGTGTGTGTAGGGTCCTGTGTGTGTGTGTGTGGGTCATGTGAGTGTGTGTAGGGTCCTGTGTGTGTGTAGGGTCCTGTGTGTGTAGGGTCCTGTGTGTGTAGGGTCCTGTGAGTGTGTAGGGTCCTGTGTGTGTGTGTAGGGTCCTGTGTGTGTGTAGGGTCCTGTGAGTGTGTAGGGTCCTGTGAGTGTGTAGGGTCCTGTGTGTGTGTAGGGTCCTGTGAGTGTGTAGGGTCCTGTGAGTGTGTAGGGTCCTGTGTGTGTGTAGGGTCCTGTGAGGGTGTGTGTGTAGGGTCCTGTGAGTGTGTAGGGTCCTGTGAGTGTGTAGGGTCCTGTGAGTGTGTAGGGTCCTGTGAGTGTGTAGGGTCCTGTGAGTGTGTAGGGTCCTGTGAGTGTGTAGGGTCCTGTGAGTGTGTAGGGTCCTGTGAGTGTGTAGGGTCCTGTGTGTGTAGGGTAGGGTCCTGTGTGTGTGTGTGTGTAGGGTCCTGTGAGTGTGTAGGGTCCTGTGAGTGTGTAGGGTCCTGTGAGTGTGTAGGGTCCTGTGAGTGTGTAGGGTCCTGTGTGTGTGTAGTGTGTAGGGTCCTGTGTGTGTGTAGGGTCCTGTGAGTGTGTAGGGTCCTGTGAGTGTGTAGGGTCCTGTGAGTGTGTAGGGTCCTGTGAGTGTGTAGGGTCCTGTGAGTGTGTAGGGTCCTGTGAGTGTGTAGGGTCCTGTGAGTGTGTAGAAACCTGTGAGTGTGTAGGGTCCTGTGAGTGTGTAGGGTGTGTAGGGGGTCCAGTGTGTGTGTAGGGTACAGTGTGTGTGTAGGGTCCTGTGAGTGTGTAGGGTCCTGTGAGTGTGTAGGGTCCTGTGAGTGTGTAGGGTCCTGTGTGTGTGTAGGGTCCTGTGTGTGTGTAGGGTCCTGTGAGTGTGTAGGGTCCTGTGAGTGTGTAGGGTCCTGTGAGTGTGTAGGGTCCTGTGAGTGTGTAGGGTCCTGTGTGTGTGTAGGGTCCTGTGAGTGTGTAGGGTCCTGTGAGGGTGTGTAGGGTCCTGTGTGTGTAGGGTAGGGTCCTGTGTGTGTGTAGGGTCCTGTGAGTGTGTAGGGTCCTGTGAGTGTGTGTAGGGTCCTGTGAGTGTGTAGGGTCCTGTGAGTGTGTAGGGTCCTGTGAGTGTGTAGGGTCCTGTGAGTGTGTGTAGGGTCCTGTGAGTGTGTAGGGTCCTGTGAGTGTGTAGGGTCCTGTGAGTGTGTAGGGTCCTGTGAGTGTGTAGGGTCCTGTGAGTGTGTAGGGTCCTGTGTGTGTAGGGTCCTGTGTGTGTAGGGTACAGTGTGTGTGTAGGGTCCTGTGTGTGTGTCCTCCTGTGAGTGTGTAGGGTCCTGTGAGTGTGTAGGGTCCTGTGAGTGTGTAGGGTCCTGTGAGTGTGTAGGGTCCTGTGAGTGTGTAGGGTCCTGTGTGTGTGTGTAGGGTCCTGTGAGTGTGTAGGGTCCTGTGTGTGTGTAGGGTCCTCTGAGTGTGTAGGGTCCTCTGAGTGTGTAGGGTCCTGTGAGTGTGTAGGGTCCTGTGAGTGTGTAGGGTCCTGTGAGTGTGTAGGGTCCTGTGAGTGTGTAGGGTCCTGTGAGTGTGTAGGGTCCTGTGAGTGTGTAGGGTCCTGTGTGTGTGTAGGGTCCTCTGAGTGTGTAGGGTCCTGTGAGTGTGTAGGGTCCTGTGAGTGTGTAGGGTCCTGTGAGTGTGTAGGGTCCTGTGAGTGTGTAGGGTCCTGTGAGTGTGTAGGGTCCTGTGAGTGTGTAGGGTCCTGTGTGTGTGTAGGGTCCTGTGAGTGTGTAGGGTCCTGTGAGTGTGTAGGGTCCTGTGAGTGTGTAGGGTCCTGTGAGTGTGTAGGGTCCTGTGAGTGTGTAGGGTCCTGTGAGTGTGTAGGGTCCAGTGAGTGTGTAGGGTCCTGTGTGTGTAGGGTACAGTGTGTGTGTAGGGTCCTGGGAGTGTGTGTAGGGTCATGTGTGTGTGTAGGGTCCTGTGAGTGTGTAGGGTCCTCTGAGTGTGTAGGGTCCTGTGAGTGTGTAGGGTCCTGTGTGTGTGTGTAGGGTCCTGTGTGTGTGTAGGGTCCTCCTGAGTGTGTAGGGTCCTGTGAGTGTGTAGGGTCCTGTGAGTGTGTAGGGTCCTGTGAGGGTGTGTGTGTAGGGTCCTGTGAGTGTGTAGGGTCCTGTGAGTGTGTAGGGTCCTGTGAGTGTGTAGGGTCAGTGTGAGTGTGTAGGGTCCTGTGAGTGTGTAGGGTCCTGTGAGTGTGTAGGGTCCTTGTGAGTGTGTAGGGTCCTGTGTGTGTGTAGGGTCCTGTGAGTGTGTGTAGGGTCCTGTGAGTGTGTAGGGTCCTGTGAGTGTGTAGGGTCCTGTGAGTGTGTAGGGTCCTGTGAGTGTGTAGGGTCCTGTGGTGTAGGGTCCTGTGAGTGTGTAGGGTCCTGTGAGTGTGTAGGGTCCAGTGAGTGTGTAGGGTCCTGTGTGTGTGTAGGGTGTGTACAGTGTGTGTAGGGTCCTGTGACAGTGTGTGTAGGGTCCTGTGAGTGTGTAGGGTCCTGTGAGTGTGTAGGGTCCTGTGAGTGTGTAGGGTCCTGTGTGTGTGTAGGGTCCTGTGTGTGTGTAGGGTCCTGTGAGTGTGTAGGGTCCTGTGATGTGTGTAGGGTCATGTAGGGTCCTGTGTGTGTGTAGGGTCCAGTGAGTGTGTAGGGTCCTGTGTGTGTGTAGGGTCCTGTGTGTGTGTAGGGTCCTGTGTGTGTGTAGGGTCCTGTGAGTGTGTAGGGTCCTGTGTGTGTGTAGGGTCCTGTGAGTGTGTAGGGTCCTGTGAGTGTGTAGGGTCCTGTGAGTGTGTAGGGTCCTGTGAGTGTGTAGGGTCCTGTGAGTGTGTAGGGTCCTGTGAGTGTGTAGGGTCCTGTGAGTGTGTAGGGTCCTGTGAGGGTGTGTAGGGTCCTGTGAGTGTGTAGGGTCCTGTGAGTGTGTAGGGTCCTGTGAGTGTGTAGGGTCTTGTGAGTGTGTAGGGTCCTGTGTGTGTGTAGGGTCCTGTGAGTGTGTAGGGTCCTGTGTGTGTGTAGGGTCCTGTGAGTGTGTAGGGTCCTGTGAGTGTGTAGGGTCCTGTGAGTGTGTAGGGTCCTGTGAGTGTGTAGGGTCCAGTGAGTGTGTAGGGTCCTGTGTGTGTAGGGTACAGTGTGTGTGTAGGGTCCTGGGAGTGTGTAGGGTCCTGTGAGTGTGTAGGGTCCTGTGTGTGTGTAGGGTCCTGTGAGTGTGTAGGGTCCTGTGTGTGTGTAGGGTCCTGTGAGTGTGTAGGGTCCAGTGAGTGTGTAGGGTCCTGTGTGTGTAGGGTACAGTGTGTGTGTAGGGTACAGTGTGTGTGTAGGGTCCAGTGAGTGTGTAGGGTCCTGTGAGTGTGTAGGGTCCTGTGAGTGTGTAGGGTCATGTGTGTGTAGGGTCCTGTGTGTGTGTAGGGTACAGTGTGTGTAGGGTACAGTGTGTGTGTGAGGGTCCTGTGAGTGTGTAGGGTCCTGTGAGTGTGTAGGGTCCTGTGAGTGTGTAGGGTCCTGTGAGTGTGTAGGGTCCTGTGAGTGTGTAGGGTCCTGTGAGTGTGTAGGGTCCTGTGAGTGTGTAGGGTCCTGTGAGTGTGTAGGGTCCTGTGAGTGTGTAGGGTCCTGTGAGTGTGTGTGGGTCCTGTGGTGTAGGGTCCTGTGTGTGTGTAGGGTCCTGTGTGTGTGTGTAGGGTCCTGTGAGTGTGTAGGGTCCTGTGAGTGTGTAGGGTCCTGAGTGTGTAGGGTCCTGTGAGTGTGTAGGGTCCTGTGAGTGTGTAGGGTCCTGTGAGTGTGTAGGGTCCTGTGAGTGTGTAGGGTCCTGTGAGTGTGTAGGGTCCTGTGAGTGTGTAGGGTCCTGTGTGTGTCTTGTGAGTGTGTAGGGTCAGTGTGTGTGTAGGGTCCTGTGAGTGTGTAGGGTCCTGTGTGTGTGTAGGGTCCTGTGAGTGTGTAGGGTCCTGTGAGTGTGTAGGGTCCTGTGAGTGTGTAGGGTCCTGTGAGTGTGTAGGGTCCTGTGAGTGTGTAGGGTCCTCTGAGTGTGTAGGGTCCTGTGAGTGTGTAGGGTCCTGTGAGTGTGTAGGGTCCTGTGAGTGTGTAGGGTCCTGTGAGTGTGTAGGGTCCTGTGAGTGTGTAGGGTCCTGTGAGTGTGTAGGGTCCTGTGAGGGTCCTGTGTAGGGTCCAGGGGAGTTGTGAGTGTGTAGGGTCCTGTGAGTGTGTAGGGTCCTGTGAGTGTGTAGGGTCCAGTGAGTGTGTAGGGTCCTGTGAGTGTGTAGGGTCCTGTGAGTGTGTAGGGTCCTGTGAGTGTGTAGGGTCCTGTGTGTGTGTAGGGTCCTGGGAGTGTGTGTAGGGTCATGTGTGTGTGTAGGGTCCTGTGTGTGTGTAGGGTCCAGTGAGTGTGTAGGGTCCTGTGTGTGTGTAGGGTCCTGTGTGTGTGTAGGGTCATGTGTGTGTGTGTAGGGTCCTGTGAGTGTGTAGGGTCATGTGTGTGTGTGTAGGGTCCTGTGTGTGTGTAGGGTCTTGTGAGTGTGTAGGGTCCTGTGTGTGTGTCCTGTGAGTGTGTGTAGGGTCCTGTGTGTGTGTTGGGTCCTGTGTGTGTGTAGGGTCCTGTGTGTGTGTAGGGTCCTGTGTGTGTGTAGGGTCCTGTGAGTGTGTAGGGTCCTGTGAGTGTGTAGGGTCCTGTGTGTGTGTAGGGTCCTGTGAGTGTGTAGGGTCCTGTGTGTGTAGGGTCCTGTGAGTGTGTAGGGTCCTGGGTGTAGGGTGTGTGTGTAGGGTCATGTGTGTGTGTAGGGTCCTGTGTGTGTGTAGGGTCCTGTGAGTGTGTAGGGTCATGTGTGTGTGTAGGGTCCTGTGAGTGTGTAGGGTCCTGTGTGTGTGTAGGGTCCTGTGAGTGTGTGTAGGGTCCTGTGTGTGTGTAGGGTCCTGTGAGTGTGTGTAGGGTCCTGTGTGTGTGTGTAGGGTCCTGTGTGTGTAGGGTCCTGTGTGTGTGTAGGGTCCTGTGTGTGTGTGTAGGGTCCTGTGTGTGTGTGTAGGGTCCTGTGTGTGTAGGGTCCTGTGAGTGGTCCTGTGTGTGTAGGGTCCTGTGAGTGTGTAGGGTCCTGTGTGTGTAGGGTCCTGTGAGTGTGTAGGGTCCTTTGAGTGTGTAGGGTCCTGTGAGTGTGTAGGGTCCTGTG
Source organism: Oncorhynchus masou masou (assembly GCF_036934945.1). Taxonomy (NCBI): domain Eukaryota; kingdom Metazoa; phylum Chordata; class Actinopteri; order Salmoniformes; family Salmonidae; genus Oncorhynchus; species Oncorhynchus masou. Next base: position 43,384,925 of record NC_088232.1, on the reverse strand, counting down.
TGTGTGTACCTGTGTGTGTAGGGTCCTGTGTGTGTAGGGTCCTGTGTGTGTGTGTAGGGTCCTGTGAGTGTGTGTAGGGTCCTGTGTGTGTGTAGGGTCCTGTGAGTGTGTAGGGTCCTGTGTGTGTGGGGTCCTGTGTGTGTGTAGGGTCCTGTGAGTGTGTTGTGTCATGTGTGTGTAGGGTCCTGTGTGTGTGTAGGGTCCTGTGTGTGTGTAGGGTCCAGTGAGTGTGTAGGGTCCTGTGTGTGTGTGTGTGTAGGGTCCTGGGAGTGTGTAGGGTCCTGTGAGTGTGTAGGGTCATGTGTGTGTGTAGGGTCCTGTGTGTGTGTAGGGTCCTGTGAGTGTGTGTAGGGTCATGTGTGTGTGTCCTGTGTGTGTGTAGGGTCCTGTGTGTGTGTGTGTAGGGTCCTGTGTGTGTGTAGGGTCCTGTGAGTGTGTAGGGTCCTGTGTGTGTGTAGGGTCCTGTGTGTGTGTAGGGTCCTGTGTGTGTGTAGGGTCCTGTGTGTGTGTAGGGTCCTGTGTGTGTGTAGGGTCCTGTGTGTGTGTAGGGTCCTGTGTGTGTGTAGGGTCCTGTGAGTGTGTAGGGTCCTGTGAGTGTGTAGGGTCCTGTGAGTGTGTAGGGTCCTGTGAGTGTGTGTGTAGGGTCCTGGGAGTGTGTAGGGTCCTGTGTGTGTAGGGTCCTGTGTGTGTGTAGGGTCCTGTGAGTGTGTAGGGTCATGTGTGTGTGTGTAGGGTCCTGTGTGTGTGTAGGGTCCTGTGAGTGTGTGTAGGGTCCTGTGAGTGTGTAGGGTCCTGTGTGTGTGTAGGGTCCTGTGAGTGTGTAGGGTCCTGTGTGAGTGTGTAGGGTCCTGTGTGTGTGTGTAGGGTCATATGTGTGTGTAGGGTCCTGTGTGTGTGTGTAGGGTCCTGTGAGTGTGTAGGGTCCTGTGTGTGTGTAGGGTCCTGTGAGTGTGTAGGGTCCTGTGTGTGTGTGTAGGGTCCTGTGTGTGTGTGTAGGGTCCTGTGTGTGTGTAGGGTCCTGTGTGTGTGTGTAGGGTCCTGTGAGTGTGTAGGGTCCTGTGAGTGTGTAGGGTCCTGTGAGTGTGTAGGGTCCTGTGTGTGTGTAGGGTCCTGTGTGTGTGTAGGGTCCTGTGTGTGTGTGTAGGGTCATGTGTGTGTGTAGGGTCCTGTGAGTGTGTGTAGGGTCCTGTGGTGTGTAGTGTGTGTGTAGGGTCATGTGTGTGTGTAGGGTCCTGTGAGTGTGTAGGGTCATGTGTGTGTGTAGGGTCCTGTGTGTGTAGGGTCCTGTGAGTGTGTAGGGTCATGTGAGTGTGTAGGGTCCTGTGAGTGTGTAGGGTCCTGTGTGTGTGTGTAGGGTCATGTGTGTGTGTAGGGTCCTGTGTGTGTGTAGGGTCCTGTGTGTGTAGGGTCCTGTGAGTGTGTAGGGTCCTGTGAGTGTGTAGGGTCCTGTGAGTGTGTAGGGTCCTGTGTAGTGTGTAGAAACCTGTGTGTGTAGGGTCCTGGGAGTGTGTGTAGGGTCCTGGGAGTGTGTGTAGGGTCCTGTGTGTGTGTGTAGGGTCATGTGTGTGTGTAGGGTCCTGTGAGTGTGTAGGGTCCTGTGTGTGTGTAGGGTCCTGTGAGTGTGTAGGGTCCTGTGAGTGTGTAGGGTCCTGTGAGTGTGTAGGGTCCTGTGTGTGTGTAGGGTCCTGTGAGTGTGTTGTGTCATGTGTGTGTAGGGTCCTGTGTGTGTGTAGGGTCCTGTGTGTGTGTAGGGTCCTGGGAGTGTGTGTAGGGTCATGTGTGTGTGTGTGTAGGGTCATGTGTGTGTGTGTGTAGGGTCCTGTGTGTGTGTAGGGTCCAGTGAGTGTGTAGGGTCCTGTGTGTGTGTAGGGTCCTGTGTGTGTGTGTAGGGTCCTGTGTGTGTGTAGGGTCCTGTGTGTGTGTAGGGTCATGTGTGTGTGTGTAGGGTCCTGTGAGTGTGTAGGGTCCTGTGTGTGTGTAGGGTCCTGTGAGTGTGTAGGGTCCTGGGAGTGTGTAGGGTCATGTGTGTGTAGGGTCCTGTGTGTGTGTAGGGTCCTGTGAGTGTGTAGGGTCATGTGTGTGTGTGTGGGGTCCTGTGAGTGTGTAGGGTCCTGTGTGTGTGTAGGGTCCTGTGAGTGTGTGTAGGGTCCTGTGTGTGTAGTGTGTGTGTGTAGGGTCCTGTGTGTGTGTGTAGGGTCATGTGTGTGTTTAGGGTCCTGTGTGTGTGTATTGGGTCCTGTGAGTGTGTAGGGTCCTGTGTGTGTGTTGGGTCCTGTGAGTGTGTAGGGTCCTGTGTGTGTGTGTAGGGTCCTGTGTGTGTGTAGGGTCCTGTGTGTGTGTAGGGTCCTGTGAGTGTGTAGGGTCCTGTGTGTGTGTAGGGTCCTGTGAGTGTGTAGGGTCCTGTGTGTGTGTGTAGGGTCATGTGTGTGTGTAGGGTGTGTGTGTAGGGTCATGTGAGTGTGTGTAGGGTCCTGTGTGTGTGTGTAGGGTCATGTGTGTGTGTAGGGTCCTGTGTGTGTGTAGGGTCCTGTGTGTGTGTGTGTGTGTAGGGTCCTGTGAGTGTGTAGGGTCATGTGTGTGTGTAGGGTCCTGTGTGTGTAGGGTCCTGTGAGTGTGTAGTGTGAGTGGTCCTGTGTGTGTGTAGGGTCCTGTGTGTGTGTGTAGGGTCATGTGTGTGTGTAGGGTCCTGTGAGTGTGTAGGGTCCTGTGTGTGTGTAGGGTCCTGTGAGTGTGTTGTGTCATGTGTGTGTAGGGTCCTGTGTGTGTGTAGGGTCCTGTGTGTGTGTAGGGTCCTGTGAGTGTGTAGGGTCCTGTGTGTGTGTAGGGTCCTGTGAGTGTGTAGGGTCCTGTGTGTGTGTAGGGTCCTTTGAGTGTGTAGGGTCCTGTGTGTGTGTAGGGTCCTGTGAGTGTGTTGTGTCATGTGTGTGTAGGGTCCTGTGTGTGTGTAGGGTCCTGTGTGTGTGTAGGGTCCTGGGAGTGTGTGTAGGGTCATGTGTGTGTGTGTGTAGGGTCATGTGTGTGTGTGTGTAGGGTCCTGTGTGTGTGTAGGGTCCAGTGAGTGTGTAGGGTCCTGTGTGTGTGTAGGGTCCTGTGTGTGTGTGTAGGGTCCTGTGTGTGTGTAGGGTCCTGTGTGTGTGTAGGGTCATGTGTGTGTGTGTAGGGTCCTGTGAGTGTGTAGGGTCCTGTGTGTGTGTAGGGTCCTGTGAGTGTGTAGGGTCCTGGGTCCTGGGAGTGTGTAGGGTCCTGTGTGTGTGTGTGTGTAGGGTCCTGTGTGTGTGTAGGGTCCTGTGAGTGTGTAGGGTCATGTGTGTGTGTGTGGGGTCCTGTGAGTGTGTAGGGTCCTGTGTGTGTGTAGGGTCCTGTGAGTGTGTGTAGGGTCCTGTGAGTGTGTAGGGTCCTGTGTGTGTGTAGGGTCCTGTGTGTGTGTGTAGGGTCATGTGTGTGTTTAGGGTCCTGTGTGTGTGTGTAGGGTCCTGTGAGTGTGTAGGGTCCTGTGTGTGTGTAGGGTCCTGTGAGTGTGTAGGGTCCTGTGTGTGTGTAGGGTCCTGTGTGTGTGTAGGGTCCTGTGTGTGTGTGTGTGTGTGTAGGGTCCTGTGAGTGTGTTGTGTCCTGTGTGTGTGTAGGGTCCTGTGAGTGTGTAGGGTCCTGTGTGTGTGTGTAGGGTCATGTGTGTGTGTAGGGTCCTGTGTGTGTGTCCTGTGGGTCATGTGTGTGTGTAGGGTCCTGTGAGTGTGTAGGGTCCTGGGAGTGTGTGTAGGGTCATGTGTGTGTGTAGGGTCCTGTGAGTGTGTAGGGTCATGTGTGTGTGTGTGTGTAGGGTCCTGTGTGTGTAGGGTCCTGTGAGTGTGTAGGGTCCTGTGTGTGTGTAGGGTCCTGTGAGTGTGTAGGGTCCTGTGAGTTTGTAGGGTCCTGTGAGTGTGTAGGGTCATGTGTGTGTGTAGGGTCCTGTGTGTGTGTGTAGGGTCATGTGTGTGTGTAGGGTCCTGTGAGTGTGTAGGGTCCTGTGTGTGTGTAGGGTCCTGTGAGTGTGTTGTGTCATGTGTGTGTAGGGTCCTGTGTGTGTGTAGGGTCCTGTGTGTGTGTAGGGTCATGTGAGTGTGTAGGGTCATGTGTGTGTGTAGGGTCCTGTGTGTGTGTGTAGGGTCATGTGTGTGTGTAGGGTCCCGTGAGTGTGTAGGGTCCTGTGTGTGTGTAGGGTCCTGTGAGTGTGTTGTGTCATGTGTGTGTAGGGTCCTGTGTGTGTGTAGGGTCCTGTGTGTGTGTAGGGTCCTGGGAGTGTGTGTAGGGTCATGTGTGTGTGTGTGTAGGGTCGTGTGTGTGTGTGTAGGGTCCTGTGTGTGTGTAGGGTCCAGTGAGTGTGTAGGGTCCTGTGTGTGTGTAGGGTCCTGTGTGTGTGTGTAGGGTCCTGTGTGTGTGTAGGGTCCTGTGTGTGTGTAGGGTCCTGTGAGTGTGTGTAGGGTCCTGTGAGTGTGTAGGGTCCTGGGAGTGTGTAGGGTCATGTGTGTGTGTGTGGGGTCCTGTGAGTGTGTAGGGTCCTGGGAGTGTGTAGGGTCATGTGTGTGTAGGGTCCTGTGTGTGTGTAGGGTCCTGTGAGTGTGTAGGGTCATGTGTGTGTGTGTGGGGTCCTGTGAGTGTGTAGGGTCCTGTGTGTGTGTAGGGTCCTGTGAGTGTGTGTAGGGTCCTGTGAGTGTGTAGGGTCCTGTGTGTGTGTAGGGTCCTGTGTGTGTGTGTAGGGTCATGTGTGTGTTTAGGGTCCTGTGTGTGTGTGTAGGGTCCTGTGTGTGTGTAGGGTCCTGTGAGTGTGTAGGGTCCTGTGTGTGTGTGTAGGGTCCTGTGTGTGTGTAGGGTCCTGTGTGTGTGTAGGGTCATGTGTGTGTGTGTGGGGTCCTGTGTGTGTGTAGGGTCCTGTGTGTGTGTAGGGTCCTGTGAGTGTGTAGGGTCCTGTGTGTGTGTGTAGGGTCCTGTGTGTGTGTAGGGTCCTGTGTGTGTGTGTAGGGTCCTGTGAGTGTGTAGGGTCCTGTGTGTGTGTAGGGTCCTGTGAGTGTGTAGGGTCCTGTGTGTGTGTGTAGGGTCATGTGTGTGTGTAGGGTCCTGTGTGTGTGTGTAGGGTCATGTGTGTGTGTAGGGTCCTGTGAGTGTGTAGGGTCCTGGGAGTGTGTGTAGGGTCATGTGTGTGTGTAGGGTCCTGTGAGTGTGTAGGGTCATGTGTGTGTGTAGGGTCCTGTGTGTGTAGGGTCCTGTGAGTGTGTAGGGTCCTGTGAGTGTGTAGGGTCCTGTGAGTGTGTAGGGTCCTGTGAGTGTGTAGGGTCATGTGAGTGTGTAGGGTCATGTGTGTGTGTAGGGTCCTGTGTGTGTGTGTAGGGTCATGTGTGTGTGTAGGGTCCTGTGAGTGTGTAGGGTCCTGTGTGTGTGTAGGGTCCTGTGAGTGTGTAGGGTCCTGTGTGTGTGTGTAGGGTCATGTGTGTGTGTAGGGTCCTGTGTGTGTGTGTAGGGTCATGTGTGTGTGTAGGGTCCTGTGAGTGTGTAGGGTCCTGGGAGTGTGTGTAGGGTCATGTGTGTGTGTAGGTTCTTGTGAGTGTGTAGGGTCATGTGTGTGTGTAGGGTCCTGTGTGTGTAGGGTCCTGTGTGTGTGTAGGGTCCTGTGAGTGTGTAGGGTCCTGTGAGTGTGTAGGGTCCTGTGTGTGTGTAGGATTCTGGGAGTGTGTAGGGTCCTGTGTGTGTGTGTATGGTCCTGTGTGTGTGTCGGGACTTGTGTGTGTGCACGGAGATAGAGCAAAATTAAAAGTGCCATGCGATTGAGGGCTGGGATATTGCCATACCAGGCAGTGATGCAGCCAGTCAAGATGCTCTCAATGGTACAACTGTATAACTTTTTGAGGATTTGAGGGCCCATGTCAAACTTGTTTAACCGCCTGAGGGGGAGAGGTGCTGGTGCGCCTTCTTCACGACTGTGCGTGTGTGTTTGGACCATTTTCATTTCTTAGTGATTTGGACACTGAGAAACCTGAAACACTCGACCAGCATCACTACAGCCCCGCCAATGTGGAAGAGGTGACCGGTTTTCCCTTCTCCTTAATCTCTCCAGGACCCCCCCTCCTGCCTCTGAAACGCCAGAGTTTTGTCTTGGGTAGTCCGCTATTACAGAAAGAGCCAAGGACAGATGAGTTGACGTTGAAGGAATTGGGGTTAGTAAATGCCGATCTGATGTTCAAGAGTTCTTGTCGGTTGAAAGAAATAATAGCTGATACATTTTGTGAAAATAAAGTATAAAATTAAAAATAATCACAAAATATCAAAGTTGGGTCAGAGCAAAACTGAGGCAAGTTGAGCAAAGTAAAGTGTTTTCTTCCCAGGCTTAATGCAAAACATTACCACTGGGATATGAGGTAACAACAGGGCCTGGCCTGTGTTAAAAGTACAGTGTTTGTTAGGTATTAAGCCTGTGTTAAAAAATGCTTAAAATGCTTAAATACAATAAGCGATTGTGATTGTGTTGAGCTGTGTTTGAGAAATAAAGATAGACATGGTTTTAAAAGGTAGCGGTAATGTTTCATTCAGTACAGGGGCTTAACTTACCCTGTCTTGCAGGTCAGTTTACCCCATACCTGGGTCATTTGTGCCAAGAGACCACTTTTTGTGGGCAAGCTACCCACTGGGCACGATGGTCATTTAATTGTCTAGTTATGATTTACATTCGGTTGAGTTGTGAAAGTCAAATCAACTACAAATGTCACCATGTCATTGGATATAGGTTAAACGTTTTTAGAAAAAAAATGCCCTTATTGGACTTTGCAAATCCAATAATTTTTCTACTGTACGTTCAACATCATCACATAGATTTTTGGGGTGAAAATGATGTGGAAACAATGTTGATTCAACTAGTTTTTGCCCAGTGGGTATGTTTTCCAAACTGTAATGTTTACATTCATTCTGATCATTTCCAAGAATATACAACATCCTGAAATATACACTGAGTGTACAAAGTATGCAGGACACCTACCTTATATTAAGTTGCACTCCCCCGGTGAGTCTATGTTCTCTTTGACTCACCTGGTCAGTCTGTTCACTTGGATTCACCTATGTCATGAAAAGACCAGGTGTCCTTAATGTTTTGTACACACAGTGTATATAGATATCTTTGTTAGAAAGAATACTATATTTCCCGTTGACGGAGTGATACTGAATGTAAAAATGGCACAACTTACCCCACTCTTCTCTCAACTTACCCCATTCTCCTCTCAACTTACCACACTCTCCTCTCAACTTACCCCACTCTCCTCTCAACTTACCCCATTCTCCTCTCAACTTACCCTACTCTCCTCTCAACTTACCCCATTCTCCTCTCAACGTACCCCATTCTCCTCTCAACTTACCCCATTCTCCTCTCAACTTACCCCACTCTCTTCTCAACTTACCCCATTCTCCTCTCAACTTACCCTACTCTCCTCTCAACTTACCCCATTCTCCTCTCAACGTACCCCATTCTCCTCTCAACTTACCCCATTCTCTCTCAACTTACCCCACTCTCTTCTCAACTTACCCCATTCTCCTCTCAACTTACCCTACTCTCTCTCAATTTACCCCATTCTCCTCTCAACGTACCACATTCTCCTCTCAACTTACCCCTCTCCCCTACAGTATTGCAAGATCGAGAATGACATCAACACTCTCATCAATTAACATCGTGTGTCCTTCTGACATAGGAAATAATTGATACAATGAGGGCTTTAAAAGAGAGAAAAAACACAAACAAAGCAACAAATACATGAAACATAAAAACATGCTGAATGTGTGTGTATGTGTCTGCTCACTTAATGTATGTGTTTGTGTGTGTGTGTATCCTGTCTACAACACCATGTGTGTCTGTCTGTAAAACCTTGGCATCTCCTCTGTCTGTCTGTGTGGGGCTGAACTTGGATCACAACACAGTCCATCTGAAGATAGCCATGTTCCTGTTCTAGTGATGGGCCTGCTGCTGTAGGGTCGGCCAGGTAGAGGGGAGACGGGCAGGGTGGTATGGTTCACTGGAGCACAGCCACTCTCACAGGCCTGCCGGCTCAATTAAAACACACCAATTCCTACCCCCGTGACTCTGCTTTACATGTACACTGGGGGAAATATCTTATATCTCTAAATATACTTCCAACATCAAGTATCTGACTTCTCCTCAAATAAGCTGCTTTATTCAGGAATTCACTGGTCGTTTTAGGACTCGTTTTGCATATTTTGTACGAGTATCGATTTCCATCGAATATGGGGTAAATTGCTGTTTAAAACGCTTCACCTTCAAAATAAATGTTAAGGTTGAATCTATTCCTTGCCTATAAAAACATTACTGTGATGTGCTGTGTTATAAGGGCTATAAAATATTTTTAAATATTCAAATCACAATTGCAGAAAAAATACTAGGCCTAAATGCTGTTTACTGTATGTTAATAGGATGGTTTTCAGAGCTATTCTCATGTCAAACTAGATTGAAACAAATACATTCTTAGAAATACATTTTCTAGTGGTTATTGATGAAATATAATTATAAAGCTGACATTCTCCGCACAGATTACAACGGTACCTCTGGTTTACAATAACATTAACTCTAAACCAATCAGTTCAGTCCTACACTGTGGCAATTTTAATATGACAGTGAAACGTGTGAAATCTATTCTATGTGCTGCGGATTGTCTATCACATCATGCATAAAAACAGCGTCCCGTGTCAGAGAGGAACCCTTTTTAAACCACCAGGCGGCCATGACGCCTCTGGCTTCTCCTCTCCTCATCTTGTCCTCTCTCCTGTCTCTGCCTGGTGACTGAGTATGCAGGGCTGGAGGGGGAGATGCTGACATAATGGAGGAACATGTGGGGTTATTGATAAATATAGAGGGACGGAAAGGAAAGAGCATGTCAAGGAGAATAGTTTATTACACTGCAAAGGAAGGAGTTTTACAGCACAGTGAAACCGTTCTGGTGAATTAGCCCTCTTCGTCTCTCTGTTTGCTAATGTACATGTAGAGAGGCTGTAGAGGTGACTGGGGACGGGGACAGATGGGGATGGACGGGACAAGTCAACCCAGAGACACCGTCTCACACACACAAATAAATCCATGCATGCACACACATTCACACAGACTGGCACACACAAACTTGAATATAAAACACACACACTGCCTCCTCCACTCCCCATCCTTACCAGTATCCTACTTTATTTGACATATTGATGGCTCATAATGAACATCATTAATATTAACATCATTGGTATTTAAACACAGTTCGTGTATCACACGGATCATGTTGATACATTACTCCCAGGATAATTAACAAGAGGAGCCCGAAGCAAAGCGGCATCTTCAGCTGAAGCATTTTTCCACCTGTCCTGTCATAAGTCTGGAGCCTCGCTCCACAATAATGATCGTCATAAAAAGACGTGATGTGTGGCTGGGAGGAGAAACTTTAGAGGGGGGTTAGTGAGAACGGAGGGGTAGAAAAAGCAATTACTGATGCAACATTAAAAACTGTGTGTGTGTGTGTGTGTGTGTGTGTGTGTGTGTGTGTGTGTGTGTGTGTGTGTGTGTGTGTGTGTGTGTGTGTGTGTGTGTGTGTGTGTGTGTGTGTGCGTGTGTGTGACACCAGCCAGTGGACCGAGGCTGTGGTGTGAGGCATCAATTGAGCAGGCTGATGGATGAATGCCTAATGCTAGGGGAAGGAGAGGAGAGGCGGCCAGGCTGCATGCACTTCATTAGACAATGTAATTAGCCACCATCCACCATTAGACAGCACTGGTAGTGAGAACGCTAGCTAACGTTAACCTAACGTCAGACCAGGGAGAGGGCTGGGTCTGCATAGGGTTAGAGTTAGGATATGAGCCTGGGGTTGAGGTTGGAAAAAAGGGCTGGGGGCTGGTCTGGGCCGGGCCGGGCAACAATGGGGCTAGGACAAGGACAAGGAGACCTGGCCAGGAAATGGAGGTTGGGCTGGGAATGGGGATGTGGCAGGGGGCTGGAGGTAGGGCCTCGGCCGGGGCTGGGGTTGTGAATGGAGCTAAAAGCCAGGCCTGAGACAATAGAAGGGTAGAAGGATTGGGGTTCACTGGTGTCTGCTGCTTAGACAGGAGGCTACAGTACGTGCCAGGGTCTGAGGTGGTCCCCTCTAGCAGCCGTCTGAGCATAGTATAAGGGGTTTCTGTTTGCTGCCGGTGACATGCACGGTAATCTAACACACTAATAACGAGAGAGAGAGAGAAAAAGAGAAAAAGAGAGAAAGAGAGAGAGAGAGAAAGAGAGAGAGAGAGAAAAAAAAGAGAGAGAGAGAGAGAGGGAGGGGGGGGACTGTCCCTCCATATCTTGTCTCGGTGACAGCAGCCTGATGTGGCAGAGCTGTGAACTTTCAGTGAGGATGACAGGAAATCATCATAATCATCCTCCTCATCATGGCCATCCTCCTCATCATGGCCATCCTCCTCATCATGGCCATCCTCCTCATCATGGCCATCCTCATCATCATGGCCATCCTCATCATCATGGCCATCCTCATCATCATGGCTAGCATCACCGGGGGGGGGTGAAAGGTCATTAGGTGAGCAGGGTGCTGTCATTACAGAGCGTCAATCAACACTGAGACGGCCACATGAGACACACACACACACACACTCACTCACTCCCGGGAGATATGGCACACAAAGCTCTCTGACCCTTGGGATTAAGCAGAGGATGAACTTAAATATATCAATAAAGTATAGTTCTTCCACTTCTGATACAGAGAATATGTCAGAAAATGGACGGCTATTTGGCACTTTAACCAATGATTTCAATTTACTGTACATCAGTATCATCTTGGTACTCTCTCACCGTTTTGGAAGTTATAGAAATGCATTTATTAATATTGCTTTCATTTTGCCACATGTATTCTAATACAGACAGCTTAATGCAGACTTTAAATTATATTATGTCAGCTTAACATAAACATTTACAATCTTTAAATATATAGAAACATTTTCCTTAACGTACTGTCCCCACTACAGCAAAAAAATACTTTAATAAATGTAATTTTTTTCCTTAAATTTTTTTTTTTTACAAACGCTTTGCCACTAATTTCAGAACCTTGATGTAATTTTTCAAAACTCACAACCAATGATCAAAAAGCACATTTTTCAAACCTCAACACTTTTCCCAATTGTTTGGATACAATACATATAAAGCTAAGATAATTTGTACATTGAACTAAAATCACCTGTTCAAAATGACACACAACTTAAATTAACATCAAAGTATTACCATTTCAAAATGCAATTCACACATTACATCTGAGATGACTGTCTATTCATTTCCTTACAATGATCAAACTATCAAACTATGGGGTGGCAGGGTAGCCAAGTGGTTAAAGCATTGGATAACTAACCGTAAAGGTTACAAGTTCAAATCCCAGAGTTGACAAGGTACAAATATGTCATTCTGCCACTGAACAGGCAGTTAACCCACTGTTCCTAGGCTGTCATTGAAGATAAGAATTTGTTCTTAACTGCTCAAAATGGTAACTTTGGCATTACTCTTAATTCATAGTTTTATGGAAACTGACAAACAATATTCCATGCTTAGATCATGAAAGTTTCAGGATAACGAGATCCTTTGACACAAATTACCGTGGAGCATGAACCAATTGGACTACATTATCTATGGCTGTAATATTTCATCATCATCCTTTATCAGACATTGTTTCTATGGTCCCATGTACTACTTTTCCAGACCATGTTTTCAGATTTGACATTACTGTACACTCACCGGCCACTTTAATAGATACACCTATCTAGTACTGGGTAGGACCCCCTTTTAATTCCACAACAGCCTGAATTATTAATTGTGTTGTACGTTAAGAGATGCCCTTCTGAACACCACTGTTTTAAACAGCTGTTATTTGAGCGTTTGTGGCCTTTCTGTTAGCTTGAATGATTCTGGACATTCTCCTCTGACCTCTCTCATCAACAAGGTGGTTTTGCCCACAGAACTGCTGCTCACTGAATGTGTTAATCGCACCATTCTCTGCAAACTCTGCGTAAAAATCCCAGGAGGGCAGCTGTTTCTGAGATGCTGGAATCACCATGTGTGGCATCAACAATCATACCACAGTCAAAGTTGCTTAGATTACTCATCATGCCTGTTCTAATGTTTGGTCGACCAACATCTAAAGCTCTCTACTCTATATACACTATATATTGAGTTGCAGGCAACCACATGGTTTGCTGTTCGACTGTAACCTTCCTGGATGAGCTAAATCAGGTCTGTAGAACTGATGGCGTGACCTATGTCATTGTGTGGGATAATGTCAGGTTCCACCATGCTCAAATGGTGCAAGCATGGTTTCAGGCCCAACCACAATTTACCACCCTGTACTTACCCCCATACTCTCCTTTTTTTCTCCAATGGAGGTGGAAGGTATATGATAGGTGCTCTCACGAACAAGCCACCCTTCTCCAGGCCATGGATGAGGCATGCAATGACATCAAGGCAGGCCTGGATCCGCCATGCCCGAAGATTCTTCCCAAGATGTTTGGCTAATGAAAACATCCTTTGTGATGTGGATGAGAACCTGTGGCCAAATCCACAAGACAGGGTTGATGGAAATATAGAACTACAGTAATCAATCCTTTGTTGTGCTTTTTACAGTAAGCCTGGTGAGGAACACTGCAGTGATGTTTTACAGTAAGACAGGTGAGGTACACTGCAGTGATGTTTTACAGTAAGACAGGTGAGGAACACTGCAGTGATGTTTTACAGTAAGACCGGTGAGGAACACTGCAGTGATGTTTTACAGTAAGCCAGGTGAGGAACACTGCAGTTATGTTTTACAGTAAGCCAGGTGAGGAACACTGCAGTTATGTTTTACAGTAAGCCAGGTGAGGAACACTGCAGTGATGTTTTACAGTAAGCCAGGTGAGGAACACTGCAGTGATGTTTTATAGTAAGCCTGGTGAGTAACACTGCAGTGATGTTTTACAGTAAGCCAGGTGAGGAACACTGCAGTGATGTTTTACAGTAAGCCAGGTGAGGATCACTGCAGTGATGCTTTACAGTAAGCCAGGTGAGGAACACTGCAGTGATGTTTTACAGTAAGCCAGGTAAGGAACACTGCAATGATGTTTTACAGTAAGCCAGGTGAGGAACACTGCAGTGATGTTTTACAGTAAGCCAGGTGAGGTACACTCCAGGTGACGTTTTACAGTAGTTGTTTTCTTTTTTGTAACTAATTATTTTTTGCTTTGATTCAGAGAAACCTATGTTGTGATTTTATTGTATTTCATCAATAAATGTCATATTTTGTTCAATCATTCCATTGTGTCTGTAGTTCTCTCTACTAGTCATTTTACACTGATGTATTTACATGTAGTACCATCATGAAACATGTATCACATATTTTCACTACAATATTCAGTGATTGTACGATATACTACCCAGTGAAACTATCGGTATCTTGTGTGTGAGTGATCTAAATGAATGATCCTGTAATGGATTTCCTCCTCTTCGTCTGAGGAGGAGTAAGGATCAGACCAAAGCGCAGCGTGGTTGATGACTTTAATTAAAGAAAGCACTGAACACGGAGTCAAAACAATAAACGATGACGTGAATTTACAAAACCGAAACAGTACCGTGTGACCCAAACACTCACACGGAAACAAACACCCACAATCCAAAAGTGAAACCCAGGCTACCTAAGTATGATTCTCAATCAGGGACAACAATTGACAGCTGCCTCTGATTGAGACCCATATAAGGCCGAACTCAGAAGGTCAGAAGGTCAGAACATGAAAGTTCCTATGGTATTTCATGATAAATGAGTTATTTGAACCAATGATTCTGCAAGTGCAAGGTTTCTTTAAAGATATGAATGCACAATGCAATGTTTTGAACATTGGACAGCCTGTGCTAAAAGTGATGTGTCTAGAGTTTTGAAAAATGACCACAAGGTTCTGAAATTAGTGCCAAAGGGATTGTAAAAAACTGTAATTGAAATTCTGTTCCATTCATTCTTTTGGAGGACTGCTCCTACTGGGGAGAGCCAATATGGCCGACTGGTGGTGTAACGGGATTCTTCCGTCGAAGGAGAGGAGGACCAAAATGCAGCGTGTTTGAAATTCATGTTTGTTTTTAATAAGAAAACTATACATGAATAAACTACAAAAAAAACAACAACAAACGTGTAAATCCGAAACAGTCCCGTGTAGCACCAACACTGACACAGGAGACAATCACCCACAAAACCCAACACCAAACAGGTTACCTAAATATGCCTCCCAATCAGAGACAATGACTAACACCTGCCTCTGATTGAGAACCATATCAGGCCAAACACAGAAACAGACAAACTAGACACACAACATAGAATGCCCACTCAGATCACACCCTGACCAAACAAAACATAGAAACATACAAAGCAAACTATGGTCAGGGTGGGACAGGTGGCCTCAATGCCTCTCAATGGCCAATACATAGCATCAGCAATGCAGGGATTATACACATCTATAACCATAGCTCTCATACCAGACTGTTGAATGAGTTCAAGTGTATTTGTTGTCAAGAAATAGCCAAGACATTTTATCATGACATAACCAAACATAACCATAACCAAACATAACCATAACCAAACATAACCATAACCAAACCAAATCTTAAAACATCAGGACAGAGCCACGACATCAACTTCCAAGTTCAATCAGCTTCAATCAGCCTAGGCAACCAACAGGGTGATTTTGTCCTGGTCACTCCAAGAACAGTCTAAGAGTGGAAGTTGAGTTAGTGGTGTGAGAGCAGTAGAATGAGGTGTAAAGTTCATCGTATCAGAGATAGACAGAACCACCGTGGATCTGATCTGGTCTTCCTGCTGCTTGTCCTGTTTTATCTATCTTCTGCTGCATTCAGATAAATCACCCTGCATGCCTGCCTGCCTACCTGCTCCTGGGATTAGTTAACACATGCTAATATGGGGAAATAACACGGGGACAGATGGGGATGGACGGGACAAGTCAACCCAGAGACACCGTCTCACACACACAAATAAATCCATGCATGCACACACATTCACACAGACTGGCACACACAAACTTGAATATAAAACACACACACTGCCTCCTCCACTCCCCATCCTTACCAGTATCCTACTTTATTTGACATATTGATGGCTCATAATGAACATCATTAATATTAACATCATTGGTATTTAAACACAGTTCGTGTATCACACGGATCATGTTGATACATTACTCCCAGGATAATTAACAAGAGGAGCCCGAAGCAAAGCGGCATCTTCAGCTGAAGCATTTTTCCACCTGTCCTGTCATAAGTCTGGAGCCTCGCTCCACAATAATGATCGTCATAAAAAGACGTGATGTGTGGCTGGGAGGAGAAACTTTAGAGGGGGGTTAGTGAGAACGGAGGGGTAGAAAAAGCAATTACTGATGCAACATTAAAAACTGTGTGTGTGTGTGTGTGTGTGTGTGTGTGTGTGTGTGTGTGTGTGTGTGTGTGTGTGTGTGTGTGTGGTGTGTGTGTGTGTGCGTGTGTGTGACACCAGCCAGTGGACCGAGGCTGTGGTGTGAGGCATCAATTGAGCAGGCTGATGGATGAATGCCTAATGCTAGGGGAAGGAGAGGAGAGGCGGCCAGGCTGCATGCACTTCATTAGACAATGTAATTAGCCACCATCCACCATTAGACAGCACTGGTAGTGAGAACGCTAGCTAACGTTAACCTAACGTCAGACCAGGGAGAGGGCTGGGTCTGCATAGGGTTAGAGTTAGGATATGAGCCTGGGGTTGAGGTTGGAAAAAAGGGCTGGGGGCTGGTCTGGGCCGGGCCGGGCAACAATGGGGCTAGGACAAGGACAAGGAGACCTGGCCAGGAAATGGAGGTTGGGCTGGGAATGGGGATGTGGCAGGGGGCTGGAGGTAGGGCCTCGGCCGGGGCTGGGGTTGTGAATGGAGCTAAAAGCCAGGCCTGAGACAATAGAAGGGTAGAAGGATTGGGGTTCACTGGTGTCTGCTGCTTAGACAGGAGGCTACAGTACGTGCCAGGGTCTGAGGTGGTCCCCTCTAGCAGCCGTCTGAGCATAGTATAAGGGGTTTCTGTTTGCTGCCGGTGACATGCACGGTAATCTAACACACTAATAACGAGAGAGAGAGAGAAAAAGAGAAAAAGAGAGAAAGAGAGAGAGAGAGAAGAGAGAGAGAGAAAAAAAGAGAGAGAGAGAGAGAGGGAGGGGGGGGACTGTCCCTCCATATCTTGTCTCGGTGACAGCAGCCTGATGTGGCAGAGCTGTGAACTTTCAGTGAGGATGACAGGAAATCATCATAATCATCCTCCTCATCATGGCCATCCTCCTCATCATGGCCATCCTCCTCATCATGGCCATCCTCCTCATCATGGCCATCCTCATCATCATGGCCATCCTCATCATCATGGCCATCCTCATCATCATGGCTAGCATCACCGGGGGGGGGGGGTGAAAGGTCATTAGGTGAGCAGGGTGCTGTCATTACAGAGCGTCAATCAACACTGAGACGGCCACATGAGACACACACACACACACACTCACTCACTCCCGGGAGATATGGCACACAAAGCTCTCTGACCCTTGGGATTAAGCAGAGGATGAACTTAAATATATCAATAAAGTATAGTTCTTCCACTTCTGATACAGAGAATATGTCAGAAAATGGACGGCTATTTGGCACTTTAACCAATGATTTCAATTTACTGTACATCAGTATCATCTTGGTACTCTCTCACCGTTTTGGAAGTTATAGAAATGCATTTATTAATATTGCTTTCATTTTGCCACATGTATTCTAATACAGACAGCTTAATGCAGACTTTAAATTATATTATGTCAGCTTAACATAAACATTTACAATCTTTAAATATATAGAAACATTTTCCTTAACGTACTGTCCCCACTACAGCAAAAAAATACTTTAATAAATGTAATTTTTTTCCTTAAATTTTTTTTTTTTACAAACGCTTTGCCACTAATTTCAGAACCTTGATGTAATTTTTCAAAACTCACAACCAATGATCAAAAAGCACATTTTTCAAACCTCAACACTTTTCCCAATTGTTTGGATACAATACATATAAAGCTAAGATAATTTGTACATTGAACTAAAATCACCTGTTCAAAATGACACACAACTTAAATTAACATCAAAGTATTACCATTTCAAAATGCAATTCACACATTACATCTGAGATGACTGTCTATTCATTTCCTTACAATGATCAAACTATCAAACTATGGGGTGGCAGGGTAGCCAAGTGGTTAAAGCATTGGATAACTAACCGTAAAGGTTACAAGTTCAAATCCCAGAGTTGACAAGGTACAAATATGTCATTCTGCCACTGAACAGGCAGTTAACCCACTGTTCCTAGGCTGTCATTGAAGATAAGAATTTGTTCTTAACTGCTCAAAATGGTAACTTTGGCATTACTCTTAATTCATAGTTTTATGGAAACTGACAAACAATATTCCATGCTTAGATCATGAAAGTTTCAGGATAACGAGATCCTTTGACACAAATTACCGTGGAGCATGAACCAATTGGACTACATTATCTATGGCTGTAATATTTCATCATCATCCTTTATCAGACATTGTTTCTATGGTCCCATGTACTACTTTTCCAGACCATGTTTTCAGATTTGACATTACTGTACACTCACCGGCCACTTTAATAGATACACCTATCTAGTACTGGGTAGGACCCCCTTTTAATTCCACAACAGCCTGAATTATTAATTGTGTTGTACGTTAAGAGATGCCCTTCTGAACACCACTGTTTTAAACAGCTGTTATTTGAGCGTTTGTGGCCTTTCTGTTAGCTTGAATGATTCTGGACATTCTCCTCTGACCTCTCTCATCAACAAGGTGGTTTTGCCCACAGAACTGCTGCTCACTGAATGTGTTAATCGCACCATTCTCTGCAAACTCTGCGTAAAAATCCCAGGAGGGCAGCTGTTTCTGAGATGCTGGAATCACCATGTGTGGCATCAACAATCATACCACAGTCAAAGTTGCTTAGATTACTCATCATGCCTGTTCTAATGTTTGGTCGACCAACATCTAAAGCTCTCTACTCTATATACACTATATATTGAGTTGCAGGCAACCACATGGTTTGCTGTTCGACTGTAACCTTCCTGGATGAGCTAAATCAGGTCTGTAGAACTGATGGCGTGACCTATGTCATTGTGTGGGATAATGTCAGGTTCCACCATGCTCAAATGGTGCAAGCATGGTTTCAGGCCCAACCACAATTTACCACCCTGTACTTACCCCCATACT
Organism: Oncorhynchus masou masou; assembly: GCF_036934945.1. Lineage (NCBI taxonomy): Eukaryota > Metazoa > Chordata > Actinopteri > Salmoniformes > Salmonidae > Oncorhynchus > Oncorhynchus masou. Next base: position 43,366,606 of record NC_088232.1, on the reverse strand, counting down.
CTCCTTTTTTTCTCCAATGGAGGTGGAAGGTATATGATAGGTGCTCTCACGAACAAGCCACCCTTCTCCAGGCCATGGATGAGGCATGCAATGACATCAAGGCAGGCCTGGATCCGCCATGCCCGAAGATTCTTCCCAAGATGTTTGGCTAATGAAAACATCCTTTGTGATGTGGATGAGAACCTGTGGCCAAATCCACAAGACAGGGTTGATGGAAATATAGAACTACAGTAATCAATCCTTTGTTGTGCTTTTTACAGTAAGCCTGGTGAGGAACACTGCAGTGATGTTTTACAGTAAGACAGGTGAGGTACACTGCAGTGATGTTTTACAGTAAGACAGGTGAGGAACACTGCAGTGATGTTTTACAGTAAGACCGGTGAGGAACACTGCAGTGATGTTTTACAGTAAGCCAGGTGAGGAACACTGCAGTTATGTTTTACAGTAAGCCAGGTGAGGAACACTGCAGTTATGTTTTACAGTAAGCCAGGTGAGGAACACTGCAGTGATGTTTTACAGTAAGCCAGGTGAGGAACACTGCAGTGATGTTTTATAGTAAGCCTGGTGAGTAACACTGCAGTGATGTTTTACAGTAAGCCAGGTGAGGAACACTGCAGTGATGTTTTACAGTAAGCCAGGTGAGGATCACTGCAGTGATGCTTTACAGTAAGCCAGGTGAGGAACACTGCAGTGATGTTTTACAGTAAGCCAGGTAAGGAACACTGCAATGATGTTTTACAGTAAGCCAGGTGAGGAACACTGCAGTGATGTTTTACAGTAAGCCAGGTGAGGTACACTCCAGGTGACGTTTTACAGTAGTTGTTTTCTTTTTTTGTAACTAATTATTTTTTGCTTTGATTCAGAGAAACCTATGTTGTGATTTTATTGTATTTCATCAATAAATGTCATATTTTGTTCAATCATTCCATTGTGTCTGTAGTTCTCTCTACTAGTCATTTTACACTGATGTATTTACATGTAGTACCATCATGAAACATGTATCACATATTTTCACTACAATATTCAGTGATTGTACGATATACTACCCAGTGAAACTATCGGTATCTTGTGTGTGAGTGATCTAAATGAATGATCCTGTAATGGATTTCCTCCTCTTCGTCTGAGGAGGAGTAAGGATCAGACCAAAGCGCAGCGTGGTTGATGACTTTAATTAAAGAAAGCACTGAACACGGAGTCAAAACAATAAACGATGACGTGAATTTACAAAACCGAAACAGTACCGTGTGACCCAAACACTCACACGGAAACAAACACCCACAATCCAAAAGTGAAACCCAGGCTACCTAAGTATGATTCTCAATCAGGGACAACAATTGACAGCTGCCTCTGATTGAGACCCATATAAGGCCGAACTCAGAAGGTCAGAAGGTCAGAACATGAAAGTTCCTATGGTATTTCATGATAAATGAGTTATTTGAACCAATGATTCTGCAAGTGCAAGGTTTCTTTAAAGATATGAATGCACAATGCAATGTTTTGAACATTGGACAGCCTGTGCTAAAAGTGATGTGTCTAGAGTTTTGAAAAATGACCACAAGGTTCTGAAATTAGTGCCAAAGGGATTGTAAAAAACTGTAATTGAAATTCTGTTCCATTCATTCTTTTGGAGGACTGCTCCTACTGGGGAGAGCCAATATGGCCGACTGGTGGTGTAACGGGATTCTTCCGTCGAAGGAGAGGAGGACCAAAATGCAGCGTGTTTGAAATTCATGTTTGTTTTTAATAAGAAAACTATACATGAATAAACTACAAAAAAAACAACAACAAACGTGTAAATCCGAAACAGTCCCATGTAGCACCAACACTGACACAGGAGACAATCACCCACAAAACCCAACACCAAACAGGTTACCTAAATATGCCTCCCAATCAGAGACAATGACTAACACCTGCCTCTGATTGAGAACCATATCAGGCCAAACACAGAAACAGACAAACTAGACACACAACATAGAATGCCCACTCAGATCACACCCTGACCAAACAAAACATAGAAACATACAAAGCAAACTATGGTCAGGGTGGGACAGGTGGCCTCAATGCCTCTCAATGGCCAATACATAGCATCAGCAATGCAGGGATTATACACATCTATAACCATAGCTCTCATACCAGACTGTTGAATGAGTTCAAGTGTATTTGTTGTCAAGAAATAGCCAAGACATTTTATCATGACATAACCAAACATAACCATAACCAAACATAACCATAACCAAACATAACCATAACCAAACCAAATCTTAAAACATCAGGACAGAGCCACGACATCAACTTCCAAGTTCAATCAGCTTCAATCAGCCTAGGCAACCAACAGGGTGATTTTGTCCTGGTCACTCCAAGAACAGTCTAAGAGTGGAAGTTGAGTTAGTGGTGTGAGAGCAGTAGAATGAGGTGTAAAGTTCATCGTATCAGAGATAGACAGAACCACCGTGGATCTGATCTGGTCTTCCTGCTGCTTGTCCTGTTTTATCTATCTTCTGCTGCATTCAGATAAATCACCCTGCATGCCTGCCTGCCTACCTGCTCCTGGGATTAGTTAACACATGCTAATATGGGGAAATAACACCGATCAAGGTGTGTGTGTCACACACACACACACACACACACACACACACACACACACACACACACACACACACACACACACACACACACACACACACACACACACACACACACAATAACATACACAGAAACAACCACACACGAGCACAAGCACACGGACACCCATGCACACACAAGCACAGGAGGGAATAGGAAGTGAGAAGAAAGATGCAAGGTAAGAGCAAAGAAAGACAGAGAAAATGGAAAAATGAAAATCAACATATTCATCATAATCTTTTCCTTAGTCAACAGGACAGGAGCACATGATTCATTAGACAGCCAGGTGTGTGTGTGTGTGTGTGTGTGTGTATGTATGTGCGCGCAAGCAATTGTATTTGAGCAAGTGTTTCTAAGCGTGTGTGCGTGAAAGTTTTTTATATCTGTGTGTGTGTGTGTGTGTGGGGGGGGGGGGGCTCTCTCTGACACCTCCTCATTGGTAAGCAGGAGAAGTAGGCAAAAAGCAGGACATTCATCACACGCCAGGCGAATGACAGAGGATTACTAGTTAGACAGTGTAATAAGCACCATCTAATTTCCTCTTTAGAATCAATTTATGTTTCCCAGCTCAAGATCATCATCATGGGGAAAAAGCTTCCCTGCTGAGAACTGTTTAAAAAAAACTTTAAGAGGTAGAAGTCGAGGCAGACTGGATATAAGGGAATGGCATGGTGGTGTCTGATGAAACAGAGGTATCTCCACCTCTTCTGGCTGTCTGGGAGGAAATCAGACTGTTTAGTTTCCCTCAAATGGCCAGAGAGGTGGCCAAGTACGAACTATGTATCAATATGATAACTGCATGCTGTTAGTGCTGTGGTGCAGTGCAGTACAGTAGAGCTATGTGAGTTCTCTAATCTAGTCAAACCGCTCTGTCTCCTCCGTGCTGTGTGTTAGTGTGTGTTAATCAGTAGTGGGGTGTTAGCTTTCCACCTCTAAAGTTAAAGATTGAGTTACATGACTTTAAAGAAAGAGAGAGAGAGAGAAAGAGAGAGAGAGAGAGAGAGAGAGAAAAAAAAACATCAAATTAAATTAAATCACATTTTATTGGACACATACACTTGATTAGCAGATGTTATTGCGAGTGCTGTGAAATGTTTGTGTTTCGAGCTCCAACAGTGCATTAATATCTAACAAGTAATGTCTAACATTTTCCCAACAATACACACAATACAATACAATAAACACAATAGGGACAAATAAAGGAATGGAATGAAGAATATATATATATATTTGTACAAGGACTGTCAGAGTGGCACAGACTAAGATACAGTGGAATAGAATAAAATACAGTATATATATATGAGATGAGTAATGCAAAATATATAAACATTATTAAAGTGACTGGTGTTCCATTATTAAAGGGCAGCGATTTCAAGTCTATGTATAAAGAGCAGGAGCCTCTAATGTGCTAGTGATGGCTATTTAACAGTCTGATGGCCTTGAGATAGAAGCTGTTTTTCAATATCTCGGTCCACGCTTTGATGCACCAGTACTGACATCGCCTTCTGGATGACAGCAGGGTGAAAAGGCATTGGCTCAGGTGGTTATTTTTGTCTTTCCTGTGACATCGGTGCTGTAGGTGTCCTGGAGGGCAGGTAGTTTGTCCTCGGTGATGTGTTGGGCAGACCGACCCACCCTCTGGAGAGCTCTGTGTTTGCGGGTGGTGGTGTAGTTGCAGTACCAGGTGGTGATACAGCCCAACAGGATGCTCTTGATTGTGCATCTGTAAAAGTTAGTCAGGGTTTTAGGTGCCATGCCACATTTCTTCAGCCTCTTGAGGTTGAAGAGGCGCTGTTGCGCCTTCTTCACCAAACTGTCTGTGTGGGTGGACCACTTCAGTTCGTCTGTGATGTGTACGCAGAGGAACCTGAAGCTTTCCACCTTCTCCACTGTGGTCTTGTCGATGTTGATGGGGGGGGTGCACCCTCTGCTGTTTCCTGAAGTCCACGATCAGCTCCTTTGTTTAGCTGACATTGAGGGAGAGGTTATTTTCCTGTCACCACACTCCCATGGCCCTCACCTCCTCCCTGTAGGATGCCTTGTAATTGTTGGTAATCAGGCCTACTACTGTTGTGTCGTCTGCAAACTTGATGATTGAGATGGAGGCGTGTGGGGCCACACAGTCACGGGTGAACAGGGAGAACAGGAGGGTGCTGAGCATGCACCCTTGTGGGGCCAAAGTGTTGAGGATCAGCGAAGTGGGGTTGTTGTTTCCTACCCTCCCTACCTGGGGGTTGCCCGTCAGGAAATCCAGGACCCAGCTGAACAGGGCTGTGTTCAGACCCAGGGCCTCAAGCTTAATGATGAGCTTGAAGGGTACTATGGTGTAGAATTCTGAGCTCTAGTCAATGAACAGCATTCTTACAGGTATTCCCCTTATCCAGATGGGATAGGGCAGCATGCAGTGCGATGACGATTGCATCATCTGTGGATCTATTGGTGAATTAGGCAAATTGAAGTGGGTCTAGGGTGTCAGGTAAGGTATAATCATTGACTAGTCTCCCAAAGCACTTCATGACAGCAGCGTCGGAGAAGGAGAGCCCACAGTCCTTGGTAGTGGACTGTGTCGATGGCACTGTGTTATAATCAAAGCGGGTAAAGAAGGTGTTTAGCTTGTCCGGAAGCAAGACATCGGTGTCTTCGCCGTAGGCTGGTTCTCCCTTTGTAGTCCGTGATCAGGGTCTGTAGACCCTGCCACATACGTCTTGTGTCTGACCCGTGGAATTGCGACTCCTCTTTGTCTCTATACTGACGTTTTGCCTGTTTATTTGTCTTACAGAGTGAATAACTGTTACGACTTTCATTGTGGGAAGGAGGAGCGGACCAAAATGCAGCGTAGTTGTGATTCATTTTATTTAATAAGGAAACTATACACGATTAAACTAACAAAATAACAAACGTACGAAAACCGAAAACAGCCCTATCTGGTGCAAAACACAGAGACAGGAACACTCACCCACAAACACACAGTGAAACCCAGGCTAACTAAATATGGTTCCCAATCAGAGACAATGACTAACACCTGCCTCTGATTGAGAACCATATCAGGCCAGACATAGAAATAGACAAACAAGACAACCAACCAAAACATAGAAACATACAAAGTAAACTATGGCCAGGGCGTGACAATAACTACACTGTTTGTATTCAGCAATATTCCCAGTCACCGTACCATTGTTAAATGCATTGGTTCGCCCATTACAGTTTTGCACGAATGCTGCCATCTATCCATGGCTTCTGGTTAGCGTTGGTTTTAATAGTCACAGTGGGTACAACATCTCCTATACTCTTTCTGATAAACTCAGTCACCGTATCAGTGTATTCATCATAGTTATTCTCGGAGGCTACCGTGAACACATCCCAGTCCACGTGATCGAAACAATCTGGAAGTGTGGATTCCAATAGGTCAGACCAGCGTTGAATAGTCCTTAACACGGGTTCTTCTAGTTTGAGTTTCTGCCTGTAGGAAGATTGGAAGATTGAAAAATGGAGTCGTGATCAGATTTGCCGAAGGGAGGTCTGTGCACTCTCAAACAATAGCATGGTATTATTTCACTGTAATGGCTACTGTAAATTGGACAGTGTAGTTAAATTAACAATAATTTAAGCTTTCTGCCCATATCAGATATGTCTATGTGCTAGGAAATGTTGTTACATACAACCTCATGCTAATCACATTAACCTACTTTAGCTCAATCCATCCCGCAGGGGACCCACCAATCCTGAAGAAGTTTTAAGAATGATGTGCCCAAAGTAAACTGCCTGTTGATCAGGCCCTGAAGCCAGGATATGCATATAATTGGTACCATTGGAAAGAAAACACTTTCGAGTTTGTAGAAATTTTAAAATAATGTAGGAGAATATAACACAATAGATATGGTAGGAGAAAATCCAAAGAAAAACCAACTGGATTTAATTTTTTAAAGACCATCCTCTTAAAAAAAGCAAGTTAAAGGACAAATAAAAAATTTGCTCCCTGGATGCAATTCCTATGGCTTCGACACAAGGAGTCAGCAGTCTATGTTGAAGGTTTCAGGCTTGTAACTTCCAAAACTAATAAGAAATATAAATTTTTAGTACAGGGACACAGTCTTGGAAATTTGTGTTTGCGTGCCATGAAGACAGAACTCAAGTGCTAAAATTGTACATACTTCTTTCCGTAATAAATATTATAGTTTGATTAAATTTTAGGGTATCTGAGGAGTAGATAGAAATATATTTTGACTTGTTGAAACAAAGTTTATGGGTAGATTTTCGGATTCCTTTCTCTGCATGTTGAACGAGTGGATTACTCAAATCGATGGCGCAAACTAAACATACTTATTTCGGATATAAAGAAGGATTTTATCTAACAAAATGACACTACATGTTGTAGCTGGGACCATTTGGATGACAAATCAGAGGAAGATTTTTGAAATGCAACTGAATATTTAATCGTTATTTGTGAATGTATGAAACCTGTGCCGGTCGAAAAATATTTTGATGTGGGGCGCCGTCCTCAAACGATCGCATGGCATATTTTCACTGTAATAGCTACTGTAAATCGGACAGTGCAGTTAGATTAACAAGAATTTAAGCCTTCAGCCGATGTAAGACACTTATATGTACCTAAATGTTTAATATCCATAATTTCAATGATTATTTATTTGAATTGCGCACCCTCCAGTTTGCGCACCCTCCGACTATCCTAGAGGGACGCCTATCCCGAAGGTGTTCCTACAGTACACAAAGACTATTACACTAAAATATGCATGACTGACAAAAGCCTTTTCCCCTTAACCATTTTCCACAAATCTTTATTTGAATAGTGTACAGTATATAAAGCCAAAGAAACATATCTAACCGAGAGAACGCTATACAGAGCAAAATCATGTACCTTGATATATCTCAACACACACGTAAAGCTCAACACACACCTCCCCCCAGTGTCCAGTGCAGCTGAGACACGCGGCGTACCCTGCCCCTGCTGTCAGGGGTGGGAGACCCCGTTGTGTGCCACCTTATTTATCTCATTCTGGGGAAAGTGTTCTCTCGTTCCCCTCATTTCCAGGCAATTGGTGTGTGTGTGTGTGTGTGTGCTTGCTGCGGGGCCGTGGCTGCTCGGAACAGGGCTAATAAAAAACCCTGATCCATGAAAGGCCTTGAGCAAAGACACTCAATTACCTAATGCCTGGGATAGGCGGGCCAGGGGGCCGCAGGGCCCGACCACACTGATGCTGCCACAGCGCACCAATTTACGTATGCCTGGCCCACACGAGTTTATGTGGTGGGAGGGGAGATGGGTCGGGAGGTAGTGTGTGTGTGTGTGTGTGTGTGTTTGTGTGTGTGAAGGGGGTGGGAGGAGGGGTTGAGTGTTGACTGGGTGTATCTGTGGGGGATGGGGGGTGAATGTGTGTGTGTGGGGGGTGGGGGGGTGCATACGTGCATGGACTTATTAAATTGCTGTCAGGTTTGACAAAATTGTGTAGCTGAAGTTGGAAGTTTATTTTGGACTGTGCTTTTCTAGTAGTAAATGTAAATGTGAGTTTTCACACTGAGGCTGTGTGTGTCTGCAAATATTGTATGGACTCTCTATCTCAAATAAAAGTATAATAGCTGTCCAAAAAGTTCATAACTTTATGAAATGAAAACAACATCCTAGATACAACCTTGCCAGTGAGGGCCTCCTCTTTTATTCCTGTGTGTGTCGTTGTTTGTCGCTGTTTGTTTGTGATCAGTGTAAATAGTTGTTGCTGAGGAGGAGTGCCAGCTGTTGATTACCGTCAGACTGATTTAGTAAATTACACCCCAGACACGTTGCCTGGGGGAAAATGTATCCTGTAGGTGTGTGTGTGTGAATGCGAATGCGTGTCTGTGTGTGTGAATGCTTGTGTGTGTGTTTGTGTGTGTGTGTGTGTGGGGAGGGGGGCAGCACTATACTGGGGATAAACCTGACTAAATAACTAAACAAACAAACAAAAAAACAAACAAACAAACAACAACAACCTAGGTACTTTGTATTAACACACTTCCTCAGAAGAACGGTTTTTCACAGCGTGTTTGCTTACAGTACATTCATGTCTGTCTGTGGAGATACTGTGTGGTATTGTCTTTAACATAACTATCACGCTGGCACTAAATAACGATATATCCTCAGTGTGATGAATTCAGAGAAACAAAGAAGAGAGGAAGAGCGAGGGACACGGACAACACACAATGTGACATTTAAAGCTGGACAATGTCCTTTTAAAGGGACAGACACACAAATCCCCCCCCCCTCCCCCTCCCCCTAAACACACACAGCCGAGGCAGCACAGCCGCTCTATGGCCACTAGAGACCCTGATCTCTCCTACAAGACAGATTACCCAGCAGTCCAAGCTAATGTGCACATGGGAGGGACATCAGCGGCATGATATTAACGTGGCCCCAATGTCCCAGGCTGCACTAGGCCTGGGCGCAGCTCACCTCGCCGGCTGGTTCCACTCACAGCTCTCATTGCCTTCCGATTGCCTTTTAATAGGCTAGTTTTTATTCATTCAGGGCCATTAAGGAAAGTTTGACTCCTCACCAGGGATCTTTGGGCTGAGGCCGAGCTGCCGGGCCCGGTGACAACACACACACACACAGACACACATTCACACACACACACAAACATGCATTCACACACACAAACACACACACACACACAGAGGGCCGAACAGGGGGAGGTTGTTGAGTTGATCAGTCTCCTGTGTCCGTGTGTGACTACGTAAACGTTGTTCTTTCAGTCAACTGAAACGGATAATCTGCCTGTTAAACCTATACTCTCAGATGCGCTGCATCACCACATGGTGTGGCAGCTGCTTGGCGTCCGGCCCTGGGGCTCTGCGGAGGGGGATGCGTGCGGCCCACTGCATCGCTGGGGATGAGTTCCCTGCCATCCAGGACTTCTGTGTCGGGCAGTGTCAGAGGAAGGCCCTAACAATTGTCAAAGACTAGAGCCACCCAAGTCATAAGACTGTTCTCTCTGCTACAGCACCAAGTCTGGAACCAACAGGACCCTGAACAGATTCTACCCCCAAGCCATAACACTGCTAAATAGTTAACCAAATATCAACCTTGTTGTTTACGAAACATATGACAAATACATTTGTATTTTTCACATGCTTCTTTTTATTTTTTAGTTAATAAAAAAAAGAATATCGCCAGCAGCAACAGAATAAACCCATTTTTGAATGACATACAGCACCTACAGCAGAATAGAGAATACATCTTCTTTCTCAACTCCTAAGATTGAGCAAATGACACTCACTGGAGTATCTGACATAAGCTTTAAAAAGGGCTACCGGTGTGGGAAGTTCTGCTGGCTGCTGGAAAATGTTTTTCACTTGGACATACTTTTTTTTCATACACATGGAGGTCTGGACTCTCAGAGAAGGTTCTAGACCACGCTGTCTCTGAGCCCGGACCTCAGCTGGCTCACAGAACCGGCCCCCCATCACACAGGAGAATATTAAGAAAAATATTATACAGGCTGTAGACATGCATGACACCTACACACATTACCAACATTCAACCATTTCCCAATGATCAAACTTGCTGTAATGTCATAAAGTCCTAAGCACGGCATTGGTCTTTACAATGTTCATCTGCCAGATATCATGTCTTAATCAGAGATACTTTACTCCCTCTCTCTCTCTCTCTCTCTCTCTCTCTCTCTCTTTCTGCCTCTCTTTGACTCTCTATCTCTTTCATTCTCTATCCATTTCTCTCTATTTTTTTCTCTCTGATCCATCCTCCCACAGGTGCTCATGGCTTAGCAGTAAATCCTCAGCCAATCCTGTGCAACCCCCTGGGACAACAGATGTAGTAGAGGAACTGAGAAACACAGACAGGCAGTTGGATGTTAGAGGAGTTGGGTCTTAGATCTCTGAGTGGTTTTAACGCTGTACTCCCTGTGAACTTGACTGTCCGTCTTCCATAGGTCTTATCTCTCGGAATATGCCTATAAGATTAGGTTGCCAGGTTAATATTATTATTATTATTATTATCCATGCATGCAATTTAGTGTGACCACTGCTTTATCTGTAGCTTACATCTGTCGCTTGGTTTTGTATCTTTCTCTATCCTTCTCCTTTTGGGACATTCTTTACCTTAGATACTATTTTTGTAGTCAGGATGAGTTATTCTGGTCTTAAATTGTCAGGATGTTTTTACGGGTTTATAACTTTAATTTGAACGGCTTAATATATTTTTTTCAACACAAATTAAAGTGATTCACTTTTAGGTGTTATAGAAAGTCTGCCCTTAGTTTAGTTTAGTGACTTCACTTCGTCTACTAGAAACTTTCCTCAATCTAGTTTAGTAACATCTCTTAGTATAGTTTAGTCATTTTCTTTAACCCTCCTGTTGTGTTCATTTCATGTTAATTAATTATGTGTTCCCGGTCCAAAATGACCGTCCCATTATAGCTGATTATAAATCCATAATAATACATATATTATCACCTAATGTTGTGTTACATTTTTTTATCAACTTAAGTTCTTGTGAACATTAAAATGTTGAATTTCTATTTGCTATTTTTTGCCTGTAGGCCTCGTTGACCTGAGCTCATACAACTCGTTTTTGAGTTTAAAAAAAGCATAATGCATGGAATATTTTGACTATAACAAATACTCAGATGACACATATTGTGCTATTTACCACAGACTACATACTACATACTCCTCTAATGCATCTTTACTCTCAGTTTCCTGGCCTCATTATCAAAGATATGATTAAGAGCCTCACATACAGAATATTTCATTTGGTCATTGTGCTGCCGCAGAATGAATTGTGAGCAAAGCCTCAAAAAAGCTTCATATACCAGAGCTGTGAGGAAAGTTCTATATATTATTGAAACAATGTTGCGATTGTTTGTGAGAATGCCAACAGGTGTGGTTCCCGTGGGGGAAAGATTCTATTGGGGAAAGGTTCCTGTGGGGGTTGCCATGGAAGCCAAGAAGGTGAGTGAGGCGTGTGTGTCAATGTGTGCACAAACACACATGCATGTGGGGGTCTGGGAGAGGAAGTGTGTCCATCTGATGAATGGACATGTGCCTGAACTCAATTTTCTACACTAATTGGAGTCTCACCCATTTTGTCACACCGTGATCTGTTTCACCTGTCCTTGTGCTTGTCTCCACCCCCTCCAGGTGTCTCCCATCTTCCAAACTTATCCCCTGGGTATTTACCTGTGTTTTCTGTCTGTCTGTGCCAGTTCGTCTTGTTTGATCAAGCCTACCAGCGTTTTGTCTCAACTCCTGGTTTTCCCTAGTTTCTCTCTTTCTCATCCTCCTGGTTTTTGACTTTTGCCTGTCCTGACCTGTACCTGCCCAACCACTGCCTGACCTGTCCCTGAGCCTGCCTGCCATCCTGTACCTTGACCTCTGCTCTGGATTACCAACCTCTGTCTGACCTGACCCTGAGCCTCCCTGCCGTCCTGTACCTTGACCTCTGCTCTGGATTACCAACCTCTGTCTGACCTGTCCCTGAGCCTGCCTGCCGTCCTGTACCTTGACCTCTGCTCTGGATTACCAACCTCTGTCTGACCTGTCCCTGAGCCTGCCTGCCGTCCTGTACCTTGACCTCTGCTCTGGATTACCAACCTCTGTCTGACCTGTCCCTGAGCCTGCCTGCCGTCCTGTACCTTGACCTCTGCTCTGGATTACCAACCTCTGTCTGACCTGTCCCTGAGCCTGCCTGCCGTCCTGTACCTTGGCCTCTGCTCTGGATTACCAACCTCTGTCTGACCTGTCCCTGAGCCTCCCTGCCGTCCTGTACCTTGGCCTCTGCTCTGGATTACCAACCTCTGTCTGACCTGACCCTGAGCCTCCCTGCCGTCCTGTACCTTGGCCTCTGCTCTGGATTACCAACCTCTGTCTGACCTGACCCTGAGCCTCCCTGCCGTCCTGTACCTTGACCTCTGCTCTGGATTACCAACCACTGTCTGACCTGACCCTGAGCCTCCCTGCCGTCCTGTACCTTGGCCTCTGCTCTGGATTACCAACCTCTGTCTGACCTGACCCTGAGCCTGCCTGCCGTCCTGTACCTTGACCTATGCTCTGGATTATTGACCACTGTTTGCCTTGACCTGTCGTTTGCCTGCCCCTGTGGTTACAGTAAGCATGGTTACCTCACACAGTCTGCACTTGGGTCTTACCTTGATTCCTGATAATGGTCATTTCCTGGTCATTTCTAATGACCTGTAATTTTTTAACGAGAACACCGCAGTTGTACAAAAGCTAAATAAAACACCCAATATTTTATGAAAATCATCCAAATGTAATTTGTGTGGACAAAGTCTTGGAACCTTATGACAATTGTAATACGGTCCAATTCGACCGGAACACAGCAGGCGGCTTAATCTGGTTTAGTAACTTCTCTTAGTTTAGTTTAATGTCTGATCTTCATCTCGTTGAGTATCTTTCCTTAATCTAGTTTAGCAATTTATCTTAGTCTAGTTTAGTAACTTCTCTTAACTTCTAGTAACTTCTCTTAGTCTAGTTTAGTACCTTTTTTTGTCTAGTTTAGTAACTTCTCTTAACTTTTAGTAACTTCTCCTAGCCTAGTTTAGTAACTTCCCTTAGTCTAGTTTTGTAACTTCTCTTAGTCTAGTTTAGTACCTTCTCTTAGTCTAGTTTAGAACTTCTCTTAGTCTAGTTTAGTAAATTGTCTTAATCTAGTTTAGCAATTTATCTTAGTCTAGTTTAGTAACTTCTCTTAACTTCTAGTAACTTCTCCTAGCCTAGTTTAGTAACTTCTCCTAGCCTAGTTTATCAACTTCCCTTAGTCTAGTTTATTAACTTCTCTTAGTCTAGTTTAGTAACTTATCCTAGCCTAGTTTATTAACTTCTCTTAGTCTAGTTTATTAACTTCTCTTAGTCTAGTTTAGTACCTTCTTTTTGTCTAGTTTAGTAACTTTCCTTAATCTAGTTTAGTAACTTCTCTTAGTCTAGTTTAGTAACTTTCCTTAATCTAGTTTAGTAACTTCCCTTAGTCTAGTTTAGTAACTTTCCTTAATCTAGTTTAGTAACTTTCCTTAATCTAGTTTAGTAACTTCCCTTAGTCTAGTTTAGTAACTTTCCTTAATCTAGTTTAGTAACTTCTCCTAGCCTAGTTTATCAACTATTAGTCTAGTTTATTAACTTCTCTTAGTCTAGTTTAGTAACTTATCTTAGTTTATTAACTTCTTAGTCTAGTTTAGTAATAGTTTAGTACTTCTTTTCTTAGTTTAGTAACTTCTTCTAGTTTAGTAACTTCTCTTAGTCTAGTTTAGTAACTTTCCTTAATCTAGTTTAGTAACTTCCCTTAGTCTAGTTTAGTAACTTTCCTTAATCTAGTTTAGTAACTTTCCTTAATCTAGTTTAGTAACTTCCCTTAGTCTAGTTTAGTAACTTTCCTTAATCTAGTTTAGTAACTTCTCCTAGCCTAGTTTATTAACTTCTCTTAGTCTAGTTTATTAACTTCTCTTAGTCTAGTTTAGTAACTTATCTTAGTCTAGTTTAGTAACTTCCCTTAATCTAGTTTAGTAATTTATCTTAGTCTAGTTTAGTAACTTCCCTTAGTCTAGTTTAGTAACTTCCCTTGATGTAGTTTAGTAACTTCTCTTAGTTTAGTTTAGTAACTTCTCTTAGTCTAGTTTATTAACTTCTCTTAGTCTAGTTTAGTAATTTATCTTAGTCTAGAACTTCTTAGTCTAGTTTAGTAACTTCCCTTAGTCTAGTTTAGTAACTTTCCTTAATCTAGGTCAGTAACTTCTTAGTCTAGTTTAGTAACTTCTCTTAGTCTAGTTTAGTAACTTCCCTTGGTCTAGTTTAGTAACTTATCTTAGTCTAGTTTAGTAACTTTATCTTGGTCTAGTTTAGTAACTTCCTTAATCTAGGTCTAGTTTAGTAACTTCCTTGGTCTAGTTTAGTAACTTCCCTTTCTAGTATAGTTTAGTAATTTCCCTTGGTCTAGTTTAGTAACTTCCCTTGGTATAGTTTAGTAATTTCCTTGGTCTAGTTTAGTAACTTCCCTTAGTCTAGTTTAGTAACTTCTCTCTGTGCATTCGTGTTGTTGAGAAGGTTGGGGAAAGTAGCTAGCGGGGAGCCCCTGTCCTTGGTTGTATCAACACAGGATCAGCACCCTTAGTCTAGTTTAATAACTTCCCCTGACCAGACCCAAACCCTTCCCAAACAACCACCTTATAAAGTCCATCACCAGTGATGTTATCACACTGGGGACAGGCCAGGACTCACACTACTGGAAAATACATATACCAATAACACTGGAAAACACAGGGAGGGAGGGAGGGAGGTTGAGATAGAGGGAGGGGGAGAGGTTGGGAATAAGATAAAGAGAGCCACTGTGAAAGATAAAAGGAAGCAGAGAAAAAGTGAGAGAGCCAGAGAGAGTGGTTGAGGGAGAGGCAGGGCTACTGTTAGAAGTAAGAAAAGAGAAAGGGGGAGGAGAGCGAGAGAGAGAGAAAGGAGTGTTAAAGAGAGGGATGGGCGGAGGGAAGAAAGGAAATGGTGGTGAAACCTGTCCTTAGTGAGCGTAAAACACAGATAAATAATGTAGACTCATCTCATCCAGGGAGCACCTTTAGGCATTTCAGCCTTCTATAATGAATTCCCCTTAACAAGAACCAGCTGGAGCTGGAGCAGGTTGGGTGTGCGTGTTGTGTGTGTTTCTGTGTTTCTGTGTGTGTGTGTGTGTGTGTGTGTGTGTGTGTGTGTGTGTGTGTGTGTGTGTGTGTGTATAAGCATGCACACATGCGCCATCTCAGTTTCCGCGGAGAGGGACTCTCTAAATAAAAGAGATGATCCACGGCTCATTTCTGCTCACTTATGTTTTACATTAATAGAAACCAATAATAGGAACCAGTTACCATAAAAGCCTTGGACCGTAAATAACTCCAATGGCAAACGCCTCTCATCAAATCCTTCTCACAGCTGGACGAGATGACACGCCGGAATCCAGAGGTACTTAAAGAATTCTTCATCAAGGCCGTTTTAAATGGCGGAGTATTCCCTGGCGGAGGCCTGGTTTGATGGGCTCACTTTAATAGCAGCAGTTTGGGCTGACAGGCCCTGCTGATCTGCCTGGATCGGAGGGTCTAAACGTCTTGCAGTGGCCCCGCGAGAGACACGCCGCCATGTTTTAATGATATTGTTCTTCTTTAAGGGAAGTTTAAAGAATCTTCTCACGCCACGGCTTCGAGCGCCCACATTCATCATCCTCACCGGGGGAGAGCTCCTCTGATAATTGCTATGACACTTTGTTATCTCTAGAGTCTGATTGGACCAGTCAGAAGAAGTCAGCTAACACATCTCTAGAGTCTGATTGGACCAGTCAGAAGAAGTCAGCTAACACATCTCTAGAGTCTGATTGGACCAGTCAGAAGAAGTCAGCTAACACATCTCTAGAGTCTGATTGGACCAGTCAGAAGAAGTCAGCTAACACATCTGTTTCGACTAAGAGGTCGGAGACTTGACCGATATACTGGTATACTGGTTGTAATATTATCACTAATGAGACTTCTATAGTGGTACTAATACTGGAATACTGGTTGTAATATTATTACTAATGAGACTTCTATAGTGGTACTAATACTGGTACTAACAAGATGTCTATACTGGTACTAATACTGTTACTAATAAGACAGCTACACTGGTACTAAATAAGACTGCTATATGGTATACCATTGCATTCTGTTACTAACATGACAGCTGCTTTTGTACTAATACTGCTTGGCATTCGTTTAACCAACTTCTAAACTGGTACTACCACTGCTACTGCAATAAGACTGCTAAACTGGTACTACCACTGGTGTGCATTGTTACTAGTAACAGTGGCAGACTGCTAAACTGGTATTAACACTTCATTACTTTAAGACTGCAAACTGGTACTAACCCTGTTACTAATAAGACTGGTGGTAAACTGGTACTAACACTATTTGGTAAAAAGAAAAGGTCAATATGTTAAACTGGTACTAACCCTGTTAAATAAGACTGCTAAAATGGTACTAACCCTGTTACTAATAAGACATGCTAAACTCAGGTACTAACATTTCTTACTAATAAAGACTGCTTCAACTGGTACAAAACCATCTACTAATAAGACTGAAACTGGTACTAACACTGTTACTAAAGGAAGACTGCTATACTGGTACTAACACAGTTACTAATAAGACTGCTAAACTGGATAACCCTGTTACTAATAAGACTTAAACAGGTACTAACACTCTTACTAATAAGACAGCTACATCTCAACATCAACTGTTACTAATAAGACTGCTGTATTGGTATACCATTGCATTCTGCTGTTACTAATGACAGCTGCTTTTGTACTAATACTGCTACTAATAAGACTGCTAAACTGGTACTACCACTGCTACTAATAAGACTGCTAAACTGGTACTTTGGTCTGTTACAAATAAGACTGCTAAACTGGTACTACCACTGCTACTAATAAGACTGCTAAACTGGTACTAACCCTGTTACTAATAAGACTGCTAAACTGTACGTTACTGTTACTAATAAGACTGTGTATTGGTGTACCATTGCATTCTGCTGTTACTAACATGACAGCTGCTTTTGTACTAATTCTGCTACTAATAAGACTGCTAAACTGGTACTACCACTGCTACTAATAAGCAGCTAAACTGGTACTACCACTGTTACAAATAAGACTGCTAAACTGGTACTACCACTGCTACAAATAAGACTGCTAAACTGGTACTACCACTGACTAATAAGACAACTTCAAACTGCTGGAAAATGAGACTGGTAAACTGGTACTAACACTGTTACTAATAAGACTGCAAACTGGTACTACCACTGCTACTAATAAGACTGCTAAACTGGTACTAACCCAGTTACTAATAAGACTGCTAAACTGGTACTAACACTCTTACTAATAAGACAGCTACACTGGTACGTATACTGTTACTAATAAGACTGCTGTATTGGTATACCATTGCATTCTGCTGTTACTAACATGACAGCTGCTTTTGTACTAATACTGCTACTAATAAGACTGCTAAACTGGTACTACCACTGCTACTAATAAGACTGCTAAACTGGTACTACCACTGTTACAAATAAGACTGCTAAACTGGTACTACCACTGCTACTAATAAGACTGCTAAACTGTTACTACCACTGTTACTAATAAGACAACTAAACTGCTACTAATGAGACTGGTAAACTGGTACTAACACTGTTACTAATAAGACTGCTAAACTGGTACTAACACTGCTACTAATAAGACTGCTAAACTGGTACTACCCCTGTTACTAATAAGACTGCTAAACTGGTACTAACACTGTTACTAGTAAGACTGCTAAACTGGTACGTATACTGTTACTAATAAGACTGCTGTATTGGTATACCATTGCATTCTGCTGTTACTAACATGACAGCTGCTTTTGTACTAATCCTGCTACTAATAAGACTGCTAAACTGGTACTACCACTGCTACTAATAAGACTGCTAAACTGGTACTACCACTGTTACAAATAAGACTGCTAAACTGGTACTACCACTGCTACAAATAAGACTGCTAAACTGGTACTACCACTGCTACTAATAAGACAACTAAACTGCTACTAATGAGACTGGTAAACTGGTACTAACACTGTTACTAATAAGACTGCTAAACTGGTACTACCACTGCTACTAATAAGACTGCTAAACTGGTACTAACCCTGTTACTCATAAGACTGCTAAACTGGTACTAACACTCTTACTAATAAGACAGCTACACTGGTACGTATACTGTTACTAATAAGACTGCTGTATTGGTATACCATTGCATTCTGCTGTTACTAACATGACAGCTGCTTTTGTACTAATACTGCTACTAATAAGACTGCTAAACTGGTACTACCACTGCTACTAATAAGACTGCTAAACTGGTACTACCACTGTTACAAATAAGACTGCTAAACTGGTACTACCACTGCTACTAATAAGACTGCTAAACTGTTACTACCACTGTTACTAATAAGACAACTAAACTGCTACTAATGAGACTGGTAAACTGGTACTAACACTGTTACTAATAAGACTGCTAAACTGGTACTAACACTGCTACTAATAAGACTGCTAAACTGGTACTACCCCTGTTACTAATAAGACTGCTAAACTGGTACTAACACTGTTACTAGTAAGACTGCTAAACTGGTAATAACACTGTTACAAATAAGACTGCTAAACTGATACTAACACTGTTACTAATAAGACTGCTAAACTGGTACTAACCCTGTTACTAATAAGACTGCTAAACTGGTACTAACACTGTTACTAATAAGTCTGCTAAACTGGTACTAACCCTGTTACTAATAAGACTGCTAAACTGGTACTAACCCTGTTACTAATAAGACTGCTAAACTGGTACTAATGAGACTGGTAAACTGGTACTAACACTGTTCATAATAAGACTGCTAAACTGGTACTAACACTCTTACTAATAAGACTGCTAAACTGGTACTAACCCTGTTACTAATAAGACTGCTAAACTGGTACTAATGAGACTGGTAAACTGGTACTAACACTGTTCATAATAAGACTGCTAAACTGGTACTAACCCTGTTACTAATAAGACTGCTAAACTGGTACTAATAAGACTGCTAAACTGGTACTAACACTGTTACTAGTAAGACTGATAAACTGGTACTAACCCTGTTACTAATAAGACTGCTATACTGGTACTAACACTGTTACTAATAAGACTGCTAAACTGGTACTAACCCTGTTACTAGTAAGACTGATAAACTGGTACTTACACTGTTACTAGTAAGACTGATAAACTGGTACTTACACTGTTACTAGTAAGACTGATAAACTGGTACTAACACTGTTACTAATAAGACTGGTAAACTGGTACTAACACTGTTACTAATAAGACTGCTAAGCTGGTACTAACCCTGTTACTAATAAGACTGCTAAACTGGTACTAACACTGTTACTAATAAGACTGCTATACTGGTACTAATACTGTTACTAATAAGACTGCTAAACTGGTACTAACACTGTTACTAATAAGACTGCTAAACTGGTACTATAGTGTGATGATACCTCCCGTATCCTTTCATTACTGTGTCTTTCTCACCTGTGGCTTCTTGCTGGGTATGCGATGCAGGAGCTCTATGGGCCCCAGGGCAGGAGGAGGCTGAGAAGCTGCTGTTACCCAGGAGAGAGGATCTGTCCCTGGGCAGCAGTGGCTTGGTCCTACGGAGCCTCAGTTCCATCTTATCTGGCCCAGGTCTGAATGGAGAGTTGAATACTCCAGGGCACAGAGGAAGAGAGGACAGGGCATGCTTATAAGTGATGTACCCAGTACATAGCTGGCACTGGCCCTTTAACTATCCCCAAAACACATATTTTTAGCCTTGCTTTTCCTTAGTGTGTTTGTTAGTTGTTCAGTTTGTCTCATTATTTTGTTTTTTTAATCTTGTGTTTATTTTCAATGTTGTTATTAGTTTTTTTCCTGTGAAGCACATTGTGTTGGACTTCATGTCTGAAATGTGCTGTAGAAATAAAGCTTCATATGATTTGATTTGACAGAGTGAGGGGAAAGAGTGCATTATCTACAAATAACTGAGAATAAACAGTAACAAGAAAGGAAAAGTGTACATTTTAAACACCTTGCCATGCACCAGCAATAACACACGGGGTAGTATTACTAGCTACACAGGACATGTGAAAAAGAGAGAATTATAAAGTGATTCAATGATTTCTAACTACTTACTTTGCTGCCGGGATGGGGAGAAGTGTTAGTGCTGAGCTGGAACAAAAGGCCTGAACACTCTGTGTCCTTCCAAGACTTGTGTTGGCCACTCCTTCTATTTCTCCAACACAGGGACACTGCAACTCCACTCAACTAACACAGCCCAGCCCTAGCCTCGGCCTCACATCCCATCAAATAGAAAGATTGGTCACAGACAGACAGACAGACAGACAGACAGACAGACAGACAGACAGACAGACAGACAGACAGACAGACAGACAGACAGACAGAGAAATTATTTACATCAGACTGGCTCTGCCTCTCTGCTTTAATTAGGAGACCAAAGCTTTGTGGCGATCTGCTAGCTAGCTACTATATATGCTAATATCTTCTTTTTTTAGGCCAGACTGGAAGTGTGTGCTATTATTGCTGCCTGGTTACTGAAGAGGGACTTGTGGGGTGGTGTAGCATTGTAGTGGGGGGTAACACACTGCAAACCCACCCCGATGGGCCACCATACTGTGCTGGGGAAGAGCAATGATGTTGACCTTCTGAACAGGGGACGTAAATCTATGTCAGAACGGCCACGTCTGTCCAGTGACTGGCGTTAAGGATGAACTGTGGGAGACCCATCCATTTCCTGTTGACAAGGTCAGACAGTGGAGAGAGAAGGAGTCCCCCGCCATATGCACTGCCCATTGCCACCCAGAGACACTTAACTAACTATCTCTCGCTCTCTCTCTCTCTCTCTCTCTC
>NC_088232.1:43320512-43340512 GCF_036934945.1 Oncorhynchus masou masou | reverse complement strand
AGGTGTACAGTACTGTATTTGTTATAGATATAGTGGTCAGTGTACATTACTGTATTTGTTATAGATATAATGATCAGTGTACAGTACTCTTATGTGTTATAGATATAATGATCAGTGTACAGTACTGTATTTGTTATAGATATAGTGGTCAGTTTACAGTACTCGTATTTGTTATAGATATAATGATCAGTGTACAGTACTCTTATTTGTTATAGATATAGTGGTCAGTGTACAGTACTGTATTTGTTACAGATATAATGTTCAGTGTATAGTACTTCATTTGCTATAGATATAATGTTCAGTGTACAGTACTTTATTTGCTATAGATATAATGATCAGTGTACTGTACTTTATTCTTTGTGGATATTTGTACACATTTCTCACAGTTATGTACATTTACTAATCTTCACATTTGTATCTGTCTGTTACCCATTGTTAATTTATTTTTTTGTTAAATCCACTTTACATCCAGTTTTTGATTTGATTAAATGATGATATGGTTCACATTGTTCATATAGTCATGTACACTTATTTAAATTGAGATAAACAAAAACAAGGTCATTGAATATAAAACATGAATAGACATACAACTAATTAACAAAATACTCTAAAACAACCCTAAACCTGCTTTTAAGGACCCAATGGGATCTCAAGGAAATAGGATATTATGTCAATAGAAATATATTTCCAACTCAACAGTGTTGAGAGCAGTGATGTGTCACAAAACGCCTTATGTTGCACTATACATGTAAACTATCAGATAAACAGCTGTTCTGTGGTCCTGGAGGCACTGTTGAAACCATGACGATGATGACAGGGTATATAACAGCATAAATACATGCACACAGCTACTTTATCAAGAGTATATTTAATATCCCGGGGAATAGAGCTGGGTACAGATAGAGTAGGGTGATGGGGAAATGACAACCTGGTGCATTGTGGGGTAGCGGTATGTGAACTCCTCTCCACCAATGGTGTAGCTTCAGGAAGCGTGTCTGAGCTAACCAGCTCTCCTTTCATGGATGTCCTTGAGCTGAGAGCTGGGTTGCCGCACACACCAGAGAAAAAAAACCTTCAGCCTCACCACTCTGAGTCTATAAATATCCCTAAGCCTGCAATGAGTTAAAAGATTTTGCCACGTTAGAACATTACAGAGAGAATTTATCTGATTATGGCGGTAATAATTACCCATCTGTTTATTGCAGATAGAGAAATAATTCATGCAGGCAACAGGCCGTGGTGGCAATGACACTCCGCATTTAGTAAATACGCAACCGGCTCCCTGCTAGTAGCCCAGGCTCACAGGGTGTCCTTGTTAAGCAGTACAACACTAAGTGTCTTCGTCACAAGTGATAAATTGTTGCGTTGCACAAACTAGTCGCTGTAATGACAGTGGTGCCGAGATGTCCTGACTTCATTAGACTATGTAGGAGGGGACGGCTCCATGAAGATGGATACACTAACATGGTGGACCCAGGCCAGGGGGAGAGAGAGCACAAGGGTGTGTGAGTGCGTTGGGAAGTGCGGTTAATGAAATGACACAGATGGTTTTGTATGTGGAGATTCGTATGGGCGGAGCACAGGGAGAGAGAGAGTAGGAGAGGGGCAGCCCTCACTATCTCGTCTTCCCATCCAGCCATCTCCCGTCATTGGAATGCAAGGCCAGTCGACCTGCTCGAAATGGGAGCCATTAGTAAAACTTTGAATAATTTATGCAGCGGCCGGACAGAGGGGTGGAGGGAGGGAAAGATGGAGGGAGGGAGCGGCAGATTAAAAAGTGGACCTTTGCGGGGTGAGTGATGGTGCATAGTGCGATCCGAGGGTCCCTGGCGAACACAGAAAGGATATTTTAAATTAACGCGGCCCTGCGTTAATTGATTGCGACCCCAGAAGCGCTAAATAAACAAATGACTAACTGCTGAGAGGACGACCTCTCCATGGACGTAGAGAGGAGGGGCTCACTGGCCGTGTGTGTGTGTGTGTGTGTGTGTGTGTGTGTGTGTGTGTGTGTGTGTGTGTGTGTGTGTGTGTGTGTGTGTGTGTGTGTGTGTGTTTCCCGGGGAATGATAGACAGGACAAAATGAGATGACATCTTTCTGACTCTCACCAATATCTCCCACATCACCTAAACCCTCTCATTCTCTTTCACCCACAGCCAGTGGATCACAACATCACCTAAACCCTGTCATTCTCTTTCACTCACAGCCAGTGGATCACAACATCACCTAAACCCTCTCATTCTCTTTCACCCACAGCCAGTGGATCACAACATCACCTAAACCCTCTCATTCTCTTTCACCCACAGCCAATGGATCACAACATCACCTAAACCCTCTCATTCTCTTTCACCCACAGCCAGTGGATCACAACATCACCTTGGAATTCTAACATCAGATCTGGCCTACAAGTCCAGATAAATACAGGTCAATACAGAGGCTGAATATAGAGCAACAGGCCGAATAGAGATCACAGCATATTCCATAAACTGGGAAGCAGGTTTCCGGGTTAAACCCCACAACTGACACAGTGTTGACATGACCCTGTCAACACCACATGACTGAATGTCAGGACTAAACAAACACTTCTTATAAAGAACCCAGATGTTGTTTGTGTTGTCATGACATTATTATATACAAAGACATTGTGGAAAGTACTAACCAGGTTCTATTATACCCATCATGTCCCTGCGTATCCCGCTGTACACATATAGTATAGTATAGCCTAGTATGTATGCTGTGCACATATAGTATAGTATAGCCTAGTATGTCTGCTGTACACATATAGTATAGTATAGCCTAGTATGTCTGCTGTACACATATAGTAGAGTATAGCCTAGTATGAATGCTGTACACATATAGTATAGTATAGGCTAGTATGTCTGCTGTACACATATAGTATAGTATAGCCTAGTATGTCTGATGTACACATATAGTATAGTATAGCCTAGTATGTCTGCTGTACACATATAGTATGTCTGCTGTACACATATAGTATAGTATAATCTAGTATGTCTGCTGTACGCATATAATATAGTATAATCTAGTATGTCTGCTGTACGCATATATTATAGTATAATCTAGTATGTCTGCTGTACGCATATAATATAGTCTAGTATGTCTGCTGTACGCATATAGTATAGTCTAGTATGTCTGCTGTACCAATATAGTATAGTCTAGTATGTCTGCTGTACACATATATTATAGTATAATCTAGTATGTCTGCTGTACGCATATAATATAGTCTAGTATGTCTGCTGTACACATATAGTATAGTCTAGTATGTCTGCTGTACACATATAGTATAATCTAGTATGTCTGCTGTACGCATATAGTATAGTCTAGTATGTCTGCTGTACACATATATTATAGTATAATCTAGTATGTCTGCTGTACGCATATAATATAGTCTAGTATGTCTGCTGTACGCATATAGTATAGTCTAGTATGTCTGCTGTACCAATATAGTATAGTCTAGTATGTCTGCTGTACACATATATTATAGTATAATCTAGTATGTCTGCTGTACGCATATAATATAGTCTAGTATGTCTGCTGTACACATATAGTATAGTCTAGTATGTCTGCTGTACACATATAGTATAATCTAGTATGTCTGCTGTACGCATATAGTATAGTCTAGTATGTCTGCTGTACACATATAGTATAGTCTAGTATGTCTGCTGTACACATATAGTATAGTCTAGTATGTCTGCTGTACACATATATTATAGTATAATCTAGTATGTCTGCTGTACACATATAGTATAGTCTAGTATGTCTGCTGTACGCATATAATATAGTCTAGTATGTCTGCTGTACACATATAGTATAGTCTAGTATGTCTGCTGTACCAATATAGTATAGTCTAGTATGTCTGCTGTACACATATATTATAGTATAATCTAGTATATGTCTGCTGTACGCATATAATATAGTCTAGTATGTCTGCTGTACACATATAGTATAGTCTAGTATGTCTGCTGTACACATATATTATAGTATAATCTAGTATGTCTGCTGTACGCATATAGTATAGTCTAGTATGTCTGCTGTACACATATAGTATAGTCTAGTATGTCTGCTGTACACATATATTATAGTATAATCTAGTATGTCTGCTGTACCAATATAGTGTAGTCTAGTATGTCTGCTGTACACATATCATATGGTCTAGTATGTCTGCTGTACACATATAGTGTAGTCTAGTATGTCTGCTGTACACATATAGTATAGTCTAGTATGTCTGCTGTACACATATATTATAGTATAATCTAGTATGTCTGCTGTACACATATAGTATAGTCTAGTATGTCTGCTGTACACATATATTATAGTATAATCTAGTATGTCTGCTGTACCAATATAGTGTAGTCTAGTATGTCTGCTGTACACATATCATATGGTCTAGTATGTCTGCTGTACACATATAGTATAGTCTAGTATGTCTGCTGTACACATATAGTATAGTATAGTACATCTGCTGTACACATATAGTATAGTCTAGTATGTCTGCTGTACCAATATAATATAGTCTAGCATGTCTGCTGTACACATATAGTATAGTCTAGCATGTCTGATATACACATATATTATAGTCTAGTATATCTGCTGTACACATATAGTATAATCTAGCATGTCTGCTGTACCAATATAGTGTAGTCTAGTATGTCTGCTGTACACATATAGTATAGTCTAGTATGTCTGCTGTACACATATAGTATAATCTAGTATGTCTGCTGTACACATATAGTATAGTATAGTATGTCTGCTGTACACATATAGTATAGTCTAGTATGTCTGCTGTACACATATAGTATAATCTAGTATGTCTGCTGTACACATATAGTATAGTCTAGTATGTCTGCTGTACACATATATTATAGTATAATCTAGTATGTCTGCTGTACGCATATAATATAGTCTAGTATGTCTGCTGTACGCATATAGTATAGTCTAGTATGTCTGCTGTACCAATATAGTATAGTCTAGTATGTCTGCTGTACACATATATTATAGTATAATCTAGTATGTCTGCTGTACGCATATAATATAGTCTAGTATGTCTGCTGTACACATATAGTATAGTCTAGTATGTCTGCTGTACACATATAGTATAATCTAGTATGTCTGCTGTACGCATATAGTATAGTCTAGTATGTCTGCTGTACACATATAGTATAGTCTAGTATGTCTGCTGTACACATATAGTATAGTCTAGTATGTCTGCTGTACACATATATTATAGTATAATCTAGTATGTCTGCTGTACACATATAGTATAGTCTAGTATGTCTGCTGTACGCATATAATATAGTCTAGTATGTCTGCTGTACACATATAGTATAGTCTAGTATGTCTGCTGTACCAATATAGTATAGTCTAGTATGTCTGCTGTACACATATATTATAGTATAATCTAGTATGTCTGCTGTACGCATATAATATAGTCTAGTATGTCTGCTGTACACATATAGTATAGTCTAGTATGTCTGCTGTACACATATATTATAGTATAATCTAGTATGTCTGCTGTACGCATATAGTATAGTCTAGTATGTCTGCTGTACACATATAGTATAGTCTAGTATGTCTGCTGTACACATATATTATAGTATAATCTAGTATGTCTGCTGTACCAATATAGTGTAGTCTAGTATGTCTGCTGTACACATATCATATGGTCTAGTATGTCTGCTGTACACATATAGTGTAGTCTAGTATGTCTGCTGTACACATATAGTATAGTCTAGTATGTCTGCTGTACACATATATTATAGTATAATCTAGTATGTCTGCTGTACACATATAGTATAGTCTAGTATGTCTGCTGTACACATATATTATAGTATAATCTAGTATGTCTGCTGTACCAATATAGTGTAGTCTAGTATGTCTGCTGTACACATATCATATGGTCTAGTATGTCTGCTGTACACATATAGTATAGTCTAGTATGTCTGCTGTACACATATAGTATAGTATAGTACATCTGCTGTACACATATAGTATAGTCTAGTATGTCTGCTGTACCAATATAATATAGTCTAGCATGTCTGCTGTACACATATAGTATAGTCTAGCATGTCTGATATACACATATATTATAGTCTAGTATATCTGCTGTACACATATAGTATAATCTAGCATGTCTGCTGTACCAATATAGTGTAGTCTAGTATGTCTGCTGTACACATATAGTATAGTCTAGTATGTCTGCTGTACACATATAGTATAATCTAGTATGTCTGCTGTACACATATAGTATAGTATAGTATGTCTGCTGTACACATATAGTATAGTCTAGTATGTCTGCTGTACACATATAGTATAATCTAGTATGTCTGCTGTACACATATAGTATAGTCTAGTATGTCTGCTGTACACATATAGTATAATCTAGTATGTCTGCTGTACACATATAGTATAGTATAGTATGTCTGCTGTAGCTGTGCCAGCCGCCGTGGCTGATGGGGGGGGGGGGGGGGGGGGTAAGGGGGGTCTTAACAAATTTACATGTCATTTTAGCTGAGGCCTTAAGATTTTTACCCCTCCCCCCGAAAATATATTAGCGTCATTAAAAACTTTAACTTCACGTTTTAATTTTACATCTTTTGTCAAATATAAACAATTGCATCTTTTTCAGCCCCTGGTGCCTACTATGTTTTATGAATGCCAGAGCTCTCACTGAAATCACAGGCTCATTTCTTTGTTCGTCAAGGCACTTCTGAACACTTTTTTTTCTTTCTTTCTCAGGTTACCAGTTTACATGTACGGAGATCGTACTCGGTGCCTCTAGATTAATAACCAGATCAATGCATCTCTGCCCAAGCACCCAGAGTGAATTCCTGTTTGGCATAAAGTCTGCCCAATATTATCTAATGGGAGTCTCTAGGTGCCACAATAAACATTAGCATAACACCCAGACCTTCTCGGACTTTCTTTCTACATTTACATTTACATTTAAGTCATTTGGCAGACGCTCTTATCCAGAGCGACTTACAAATTGGTGAATTCACCTTATGACATCCAGTGGAACAGCCACTTTACAATAGTGCATCTAAATCATTTAAGGGGGGGGGATTGAGAAAGATTACTTTATCCTATCCTAGGTATTCCTTAAAGAGGTGGGGTTTCAGGTGTCTCCGGAAGGTGGTGATTGACTCCGCTGTCCTGGCGTCGTGAGGGAGTTTGTTCCACCATTGGGGGGCCAGAGCAGCGAACAGTTTTGACTGGGCTGAGCGGGAACTGTACTTCCTCAGTGGTAGGGAGGCGAGCAGGCCAGAGGTGGATGAACGCAGTGTCCTTGTTTGGGTGTAGGGCCTGATCAGAGCCTGGAGGTACTGCGGTGCCGTTCCCCTCACAGCTCCGTAGGCAAGCACCATGGTCTTGTAGCGGATGCGAGCTTCAACTGGAAGCCAGTGGAGAGAGCGGAGGAGCGGGGTGACGTGAGAGAACATTTACATTTACATTTAAGTCATTTAGCAGACGCTCTTCTACACACCAAAGACTGGCCAAGAGGAACAGGCATTACTCTGTGAAGAAAACCAC
This sequence comes from Oncorhynchus masou masou, assembly GCF_036934945.1. Lineage (NCBI taxonomy): Eukaryota > Metazoa > Chordata > Actinopteri > Salmoniformes > Salmonidae > Oncorhynchus > Oncorhynchus masou. The sequence goes on along the minus strand of NC_088232.1, from coordinate 43,332,965 downwards.
ACATCTATCTAATACCCTCCAATTTATCCTCCAAAACATAACAACAACTGGAATGATGAGTACATCATCAATTGGGTATGTACTAAACTGATCAAAAGAATGGAAAGAGAATTCAACATGGAAATGAGTGTTGAACAGATATGTAATATTTCTCTCTAATATCACTAGTATGATCCTATATTGATGGCTTCTATCAGGCCGACTACCGTACCTGATCTGTTGGGTTCTGTGGACCAGTTCCTCTGTTTATCTCTTGCGTGCGTAGTAGTTCTGGATGCATTTCCTCAGGTAGTAGCCTCTCCATCTCTGCTGTATCTTCAGGAGGAAAACACACCACCACACATCTACAGTTAAGATAATAATCCACCACTTTGACTGAATTAAGTTGGATGAGATGGGACCAAAAGTACACTTTTAGTATAAACTATTTTAGCTGACACACCCTTTCCCTTCCTAGAGCCTTGCTCTTTCTCCCATGGCTTTCTTCTTTTAGTTTAGTCTGGTGTTGTTCTGCTTTCATTTCTTAATAATTTTTTGGGGTTTCTACAATATTGTAAATCGAGTTTGAATCCTTGAAAAGCCCTATATAAATATAATGTATTATCATTACAGCTGTTTCATAAATACATATATTTTTGTATATAGTGTAACTTTAGACAAACTTGACTGGCAACACTCTAGAATCCGTTGTTTTAGAGGATCCTGCATATATCTCCGTTTGACTAAACACACACACACAGACACACACACACAGACACACACACAGACACACACACACGCACAGACACACGCACAGACACACGCACAGACACACGCACAGACACACGCACAGACACACGCACAGACACACGCACAGACACACGCACAGACACACACACAGAAACACACACAGACACACACACACAGACACACACACACACAGACACACGCACATACACATGCACAGACACACACACAGAAACACACACAGACACACACACACAGACACACACACACACGCACAGACACACGCACATACACACGCACAGACACACACACAGAAACACACACACACACACACAGACACAGACAGAGACAGAGACAGAGACACAGACAGAGACACAGACACAGACAGAGACAGAGACACAGACAGAGACAGAGACAGAGACAGAGACAGAGACAGAGACACAGACACAGACACAGACACAGACACAGACACAGACAGAGACAGAGACAGAGACAGAGACACAGACAGAGACAGAGACAGAGACAGAGACAGAGACAGAGACACAGACACAGACACAGACACAGACACAGACACAGACACAGACACAGACACACACACACACACACACACACACACACACACACACACACACACACACACACACACACACACACACACACACACACACACACACCGAGTGCGCACCAAGCTGGGACAGGTCTCTAAACAGAGGGGAATGGATGTCCTTCACTCTAATTAGGAGATTAAACAATAGCAAGTAAAATAACAATTAGAAGACGCAAGCCAGAAGAAAAAGACGAAGACCAAAATGAGAATTGCGATTGATCTGCAGTCAATAGATCATTTTAAACAAAGTCATTGCTGGCTCGCAACTCAAAGTTCTTGTTGACCTTTTTTGACTACTGAAATCAATGATGCATATTGTCCAGCTAAATCTAATAAAACTCCTGGGCCTCTTGTAAACACTGTTTTCTATTAACATGCTAATACATTAGCCTTTGTTAGAAAGACTATGATAAAGACATTGGAGGGGGAAAAAGAAATAGAATAGAAATTGATTGAGAGGGAAGCGGAACAAGAGGGTTCAGAGATGATTGGTTCTTTTTTTCTCTTGGTCAATGAGAGGCGGTGGGTGGAGATGTCCTTCACACATACACACGCGTGCACACACACACACCCACCCACCCACCCACCCACCCACCCACACACACACACACACACACACACACACACACACACACACACACACACACACACACACACACACACACACACACACACACACACGCAAACACACACACACACACACACACACACACACACACACAACGTGTGTGACTGAGTTTATCACTCACAACATACTCAGTTTATTTTGTTTGTTTTTTACCTTTATTTAACTAGGTCAGTTAAGAATTAATTCTTATTTACAATGACGGCCTACCAAAAGGCAAAAGGCCTCCTGCGGGGACGGGGCCTGGGATTAAATAAATAAATATAGGACAAATAAATATCCTAAATATAGGACAAAACACACATCACGACAAGAGAGACAACACAACACTACATAAAGAGAGACCTAAAACAACAACATAGCAAGGCAGCAACACATGACAACACAGCATGGTAGCAACACAGCATGACAACAACATGGTAGCAACACAACATGACAACAACCTGGTAGCAACACAACATGACAACAACATGGTAGCAACACAACATGGCAGCAGTTTATCACACCTGTGTATACAGCTTTTTACTGGGCCCTTTAGTCATTGTGCCTCTACTACTCTATAACACATCTAAACCAGTGGGTTGGATACACTACCCTTAAAATGGTAACTTTTCTCACATTTTCTATTTAGATCAGCATCCCGATAAACATGATTTTACTAGATGTTGGTGTGTGGGTAACTGTCTCCTTTCTTCTCTGAGTTTCTCAGCAGTTGGTGGCTGGTGATTCATTGATATTACCAGGTTAACACCTAAATACACAATGATATGAAGGTTGAGGAATATGACTACATCTCAAATAGGAGAGTAGCAGTGTGTACACTCTACATTCACCAGAATGGACTTAATAGAATGGTCTTGCAGAAAGAACTTGTGCAGCTTTCCTAAATGTTTCCACTCACTCAACTAAAATTGTGCAGTTAAAAAAAAAATGGAACAAAAAATGTATATGAACAAAACCAAAACATCCGCACAAGGCCCTAGTTGTTTCATTTGAGGGTAGAATATATCATCATTTGAATGAGTCTCCCTGTATACTAACTGTATAACAGCGGTATCTTGGTGCCAAGATACACTTAACACCCAGACCTTCTCGAACTTTCTTTCTACACACCAACGTCTGGCCGAGAGGAAAAGTGATGCATTACGCTGTGAAGAAAAGCTCATAAATGTTCCCACTCACAAATAAAATTGTGTAGTTACGTACATGTTTTAAAATAAAAAAGAATATAAACAAAACCAAAACATTAGCACAGGCCCTATTTGTTTCATTTCAGAACAAAATATCGTATAATCTGAATGAAATACTTGGGCCTTTCAAGACCCCCCCAGCATTTTACAAGACCCCTTTTTACAATAACCCCCTTCCTTCCTTTTTTATCAGATGTTGACGCCCTTTCTGCCTCCTGAACATATGACAGTATTTTACAGGAGTAATAAAGTGGTATATTCTGCTGTGAAGCTTCTCTTCTCCTCTAAGTGCTGACATGACCTTTACCCTTTGGCCTTGTGAACTCAGGTGCTCGGTCAGACCCAGATGGCTGCATTGGCAGCCCGTAACACAACCCTAACTAAAACCCTGGGCCCGGACGTCTTTATTGGTTTAGATTACAGTCCGTCATAAAACTTGTCATCATTTTCAGGGGTTTGAGCGAATGTCCAAACATCTCACTGGTAGTATGCCCTTCTTCAATAAAGGCTGGGATTTTGTGGGCTTATAAAAAATCTTTAACAATTTCACTTTGGGTGGAAAAGAGTGGCTAGATAGAATTGTAAAATATAAGGTTTCGATGTGATACCCTCGCATAAAACTGCCAAAGCATCACTCAAATCCAAAAGCTTTGATTTATAGGTTGTGTGGTAGGAGCTGTTAAACTGGTCAAATGGGACATATGACGATACAGACTGTGAGAGTGAGATCTGCTCTAGTGGAGAAGCCAACAGAAAGGTCAACTTTAAAGAAGTTAAATTAGATATTTGTCACAGCTGAAAATGCTAATAATACATCTTAAGATGTTGACTTCTCTCCTGACTGGTTTAGAATATCTTCATACAACTTTTTTCAGTTGAAGATCAATGCCTCTGTTAAAGGGTATTATATTATTTGATATAAATATGATTGACTAATCAAACCTGTATCTTAAAAGCTAGACTGAAAGTGACAATTTTGTCCATCCAATGCATAATAATATTGATAACGTTAAGTTGCATTTCATTTCTGTAGGGTAAATCAGTAGAATTAGCCAGGATATTCAGTATTTCTACTCTGCCCAGTGTCACCACAAAGGGGGTGGTGAAATGGAAATGGAACAGTACTGCAGCACTATTTATGAGGATTACATTGGGAAACCAGGGCACTAACGATTTGCTAAAACAGACACTGTGATATTTAACCTGATGGACATCTCGTGGTAGAAATTCATCTTCACGACAGAGTATGTGTCCTATGAACAAAAGGAGAGACAGTGTTACATCTCCGTCACCTTGTCCCGGCTCTCCGATCTGTCCTGAGCAGCCCGGAGATAAAGACCTTTATAGACATTATACTTAACAAGTCACAAAGAGAGATGGAGAGGAATGAGGGAGGGAGAGGGACAGAGAGAGAGAGAGAGAGAGAGAGAGAGAGAGAGAGAGAGAGAGAGAGAGAGAGAGAGAGAGAGTGTGTGTGTGTGTGTGTGTGTGTGTGTGTGTGTGTGTGTGTGTGTGTGTGTGTGTGTGTGTGTGTGTGTGTGTGTGTGTGTGTGTGTGTGTGTGTGTGTGTGTGTGTGTGTGTGTGTGTGTGTGTGTGTGTGTGTGTCAGCCTTTGTATTGAGAGGATGGGGCTCCTCTCTTAATACATAACGCAGACAACGGCAAGAAAATGTATGGTAGTCAAACTGGGAGCTAATGGAGATGTATGATGTCTCAGAGCGCTGCGCTGTGTTAGATAATCAATGACGCTCCAGACAGGATAGACGACCACAGGCCAGAATATTCACACGGCTTGCCTCAACTCACGCCTCGCCTGGTGCCTCGTCTCACTGTGCTCAGACCACTGGGGGCACATTTACAGGAGCAAACTTCAGAGGGCTATGAAAGGAATTCAGATCTCAAACATGTCTCTTCTAATAGTGACATAAGAGAGAGGCAACATAACACTCAGGGAGGAAGACAAAGACCTGAAAGACGAGAAGAATATTGGCTAAATGCGGAGCTGAGACGTCAGAGGAAAAACAACAGGTGTTGGATTTGAGTCATGTACTGTATATAATGCACAATAAACTCTGCAAAGTAAATATATGTTGTCTTAAGTCATAAAATTGTGTTTTGGTAATTTTGAGAGATTCAAATGAGTCCTGTGTTATTTGTCATATAGATAGATACTGTCCGTCTAGTGCCATGTCCTTCACAATACAATCAGTCAGGGTTAATCTCCAGAGTTCAGCTCTTGAACGCTTCCCAAATGAGTGATAAATAGCTGTTGTGATTTTTTTTTTTTACAAAACTCAATCCAGAGAAAATGATTTGTGAGAGCAGTGGGGATTGGATTTTGTATCAACAATCTGTTTGATTAAGATGCAGTTGGAGGGAATACGATGTAAAACATTCCTCAAATCTTCCACCTCTCCTTTATGCATAGTCCATAGGCTAGGAACTCCAAAACACCTTGTACTTTTATTTTACCAGGCAAGTCAGTTAGGAACACATTCTTATTTGTAATGACAGCCTGTTCAGGGGTAGAACGACAGATTTGTACCTCGTCAGCTCGGGGATTTGAACTTGCACCCTTTCAGTTAGAAGTCCAACACTCTAACCACTAGGCTACCCTGCCACCCCAAGTATTCCTAACTACTTCCAAATGTGTAATAGGTGAAGCCACGGCTTCGGAATATAGCAATAGAATTTTAATGTATAATATCATTACATAATCAATATATCCATAGCATTTCAGCAGCTAACGTACCTTCACCATTGTTTGAAATGTGTCCTTGCTGTGTAGCCCCGCCATATCGTCTGAATAATGATGACACTTCTGTGTAGGTGACTGGGAGATGGCCAAAAGACATACGCTTTAACAAAGAAAAAAAAGAGGAAATCATTTATCAGTTTACCAAAAACATTTATAAAGAATAGTTCTGAAAGACTAAACATAAATCGTTGTGGGATATGCTTTTTACATGGACCTGCCGAAATCTACAATCTGCAGAATAAATTGTGGGAAGATAAATATTGAATAATAGGCTTTTCGACTGAGTTGAAAGGTCACGATAAGAGCTAGTCCACACCCCCACATATAGTGCACAGCAACCTTTACTTAAGGCTTTTCAATTATGTCCAGCGATCATGGCTCCTCGAGCAGGCAGACATTTGTATTCATCATCAAACATACTCTAAATGCAAGTCTACTGCAATTCCAGCCTCAACGACGCCATCAATTTTCAAAAATCCATTTATATGCGCAGAAAATCAATGCTTATAGGGGGAATATGGTAACCTGGGAGATGCACTTAAGAAGCTGAAATTGTGGCTAATTAGCCACTTAACACATTGATCAATTAACTAAAGTAATCTGAATTAACTTGCAGTCTGTGAGTTTGTCTGCTGACCCTGCAAAATAGTGTTGGGGTCACAGTACGAGGCACAGAGTGGGACCGGCCTTTATTCCCTCAGCCAATTGCACAGCTCTCTTACACCAAAGATGGGGTCATTTCATACCGTAAAGTAATCATTTAGTTTTGGGAAAAATCTGCTGTAGGTCTGATTTTATTTGGAGTGTAGAACATGTGCAGTGTTTTAATCTACAAATGATGTGTCATCATTCTTTGAAATTGCATGCATTCTATTTGTATTTAAGGGATGAAATAAGGAGCTATGGTTGAGACCCGCACCTGACATCCTCTGAACCGCTCTGGACTTGGATGCCTGCTTTGTTCTCTCTCTGTCTGTTCTCCTCAGCTAACCTACAGACACACACTGACACAACAAGTGCAGAAATGTATGAAAACAAGCATGACTGGTTGAAACAAGTTGGCTGTTTGTTCATATACACAGGTGACTGCTGTTGTTGTTAGCAAAGCTGACCTGCTAACTAGCTAGCTCAGTTACCGCTAACTAACGTTAATGTACCGGTTTCTTTCTCAACTGTTCAAAACAGCTATTTCAGGGTCTGTTAGTAAACACGTGTTATTTGCAAGCACACCCACTGACCAGAGCACCCACTGACCAGAGCACCCACTGACTAGAGCACCCACTGACCAGAGCACCCACTGACCAGAGCACCCACTGACCAGAGAACCCACTGACCAGAGGACCCACTGACCAGAGCACCCACTGACTAGAGCACCCACTGACCAGAGCACCCACTGACTAGAGCACCCACTGACTAGAGCACCCACTGACTAGAGCACCCACTGACCAGAGCACCCACTGACTAGAGCACCCACTGACTAGAGCACCCACTGACCAGAGCACCCACTGACCAGAGCACCCACTGACTAGAGAACCCACTGACCAGAGTACCCACTGACCAGAGCACCCACTGACTAGAGCACCCACTGACTAGAGCACCCACTGACCAGAGCACCCACTGACCAGAGAACCCACTGACCAGAGCACCCACTGACCAGAGCACCCACTGACCAGAGCACCCACTGACTAGAGCACCCACTGACCAGAGAACCCACTGACCAGAGCACCCACTGACCAAAGAACCCACTGACCAGAGCACCCACTGACCAGAGCACCCACTGACCAGAGCACCCACTGACCAGAGCACCCACTGACCAGAGAACCCACTGACAAGAGCACCCACTGATGGGAGCAGCCACTTGTATTGTCTTTGTATTCAAATCAAATGTATTTATGTTGCCCTTCTTACATCAGCTGATATCTCAAAGTGCTGTACAGAAACCCAGCCTAAAACCCCAAACAGCAAGCAATGCAGGTGTAGAAGCACAGTGGCTAGGAAAAACTCCCTAGAAAGGCCAAAACCTAGGAAGAAACCTAGAGAGGAACCAGGCTATGAAGGGTGGCCAGTCCTCTTCTGGCTGTGCCGGGTGGAGATTGTAACAGAACATGGCCAAGATGTTCAAATGTTCATAAATGACCAGCATGGTCAAATAATAGTAATCACAGTATTGTATTGTTGTTGTTTTAATAATAATCGCATTTCTGGTCCCAGTCCGCCCCTGGGGAACATCATCAAACTACAAGAGGGGAAATGAATTAAGGAAATGTTCACATTGTTCAAGTCGGGCCAAGCCGCACCGCCACGACTCACAGTTTTCAACAGTGTTATTGTTTTGTTTTGGCCTAAAACCCATTCTAAGGTTTTCTAAATGTTTTTATTGTGTCTTTACCATCACTGTAATAAGTCTAGTAGGCTACTAACTACTTATTCTGTGGACTCTGCAGTCTGTCAGAGAGTCTTTCACTCTCTCACTCTCTCTTCTCTCTGTTTCTCTTCCTCTCTTCCTCTCTCTCTCTTCCTCTCTGTCTTCCTCTCTCTCTTCCCCTCTCCCACCCCCGATCTCTCTCTCTCTCTCTGTCTATCTCTCTCTCTCTCTCTCTCTCTCTCTTTCTCTGTCTCTGTCTCTCTCTGTCTCTCTCCCCCCATCTCTCTTTCTCTCTTTATCTCTCCCTCGCTCTCCTCTGTCCCTTTCCCTCTCCCTCCCTCACTCTCCCTTTCTCTCCTCGGTCTCTCTCCCTCTCTCTCTCCTCTCTCAATTCAATTCAATTACATTTCAATTCAACCCTACTTCAATTCAATTTCAATTTAAGGGCTTTATTGGAATTGGGAAACATGTTAACATTGCAAAACATTGCGAAAGAAAGTGAAGTAGACAAACAGTAAATTAACAGTAAACATTACACTCAAAAGTTCCAAAAGAATAAAGAGATAACAAATGTCATATAATGCGCAAATAGTTAAAGTAAAAAAAGGGAAAATAAATCAACGTAAATATGGGTTGTATTTTCAATGGTGTTTGTTCTTCACTGGTTGCCCTTTTCTTGTGGCAGCAGGTCACAAATCTTGCTGCTGTGATGTCACACTGTGGTATTTCACCCAATAAATTGTATTTGCTTTCAAATTATTTGTGGGTCTGTGTAAACTGAGGGGAAAATGTGTCTCTAATATGGTCATACATTTGGCAGGAGGTTAGGAAGTGCAGCTCAGTTTCCACCTCATTTTGTGGGCAGTGAGCACAGAGCCTGTCTTCTCTTGAGAGCCAGGACTGCCTTCGGCGGGCTTTCTCAATAGCAAGGCTATGCTCACTGAGTCTGTACATAGTCAAAGCTTTCCTTAAGTTTGGGTCAATCACAGTGATAAGGTATTCTGCCACTGTGTACTCTCTGTTTAGGGCCAAATAACATTCTAATTTGCTATGTTTTGTTTGTTAAAGAGTCTGTATTTCATCATTTCATTTAGGATACCCTCAACACCACAAGCATTTTTTGTTTTTGGAGAATCCAGTATTTTCTGGTAGTCTTTAATAGCTGATTCTAAGATTTGATTTTTGATCATGTATATGTTTTTGCTGTTTGTTCTTTGTTATAGAGCCAAAAATATTGGAAAAGTGATGAACTCACACATCTCTGTTTTGGATAGATAACTCTTCATGTTGTTGGCATAATGTTTTCCAATTTTCACAGAAGTGATTTGATTCTATGGATTCTTCAATTAAATTGAGCTGATATCTGACGTGCCTTCTTTTTCCGTAGTGTATTTCTGTATTGTTTCAGTGATTCACCATAGTGAAGGCGTAGACTCAGGATTTCAGGGTCTCTATGTTTTTGGTTGGATAGGTTTCTCAATTTCTTTCTTAGGTTTTTGCATTCTTCATCAAACCATTTGTCATGGCTGTTAATTTTCTTAGGTTGTCTGCTTGTTTTTTTTGTTGATTTGATAGGGAAGCTGAGAGGTCAAAAATACTGTTGAGGTTTTCTACTGCGAAGTTGACACCTTCACTGCTACAGTGAAACCAGAAAATTGACGGGAAGGGATTGAATGTGTTGTTGCCTTATCTCTCTCTCTCTCTCTCTCTCTCTCTCCCTCTCTTTCTCTTCCTTTTTCTCTCCTTTTCTCTCCTTTTCTCTCACCTGTCCTCACTCTCTTCCTCTCTCTTCCTCCCTTTCGTCTTCTTTGTCTCTCACTCTCTCTTCTCTCTATTCCTCTTCCTCTCTCTCTCTCTCTCTCTCTCTTCCTCTCTGTCTTGCTTTCTCTCTCTCTTCCTCTCTTTCTTCCTCTCTCTCTCTTCCCTCTCTCTCTCTCTCTCTCTCTCTCTCTCTTTCTCTCTCTCTCTCTCTGTCTCTTACTCTCTCTCTTCCTCTGTCTTGCTTTCTCTCTCTCTTCCTGTCTTCCTCTCTCTCTTCCCCTCTCTCTCTCTCTCTCTCTCTCCCCCACCCCCTCTCTCTCTCTCTCTCTGTCTTGCTTTCTCTCTCTCTTCCTCTCTGTCTTCCTCTCTCTATCTCTATCTCTCTCTCTCTCTCTCTCTCTCTCCCCCTCTCTCTCCCCCCCTCTCTCGCTCTCTCCCTCTCCATTTATCTCGGTCTCTCTCTCCCACTCTCCCTCTCTCTCTCTCTTTAAATGCTAACAGATCCCAGGATGCAGAGTGACGTTTGATCTGTCAGCGCTCGCAAACTCTCATCCTGCTCCCTGCCCGCATTCACCCCTCTCCATACCTCCTTCCCCTTCCCTCTTTCCACCCTATTTACACGTCAAATATTCTGCCTTGGCAAGAGAGGCAAGGTCTCCATCCGGCAGCTCCTTGCTTCCTTCCCTCCCTCCATCCCTCCCTGTAATATAGATAATACAGTGCTCAGCAAGTGGACAGACCAAGTTGCTGTCCCACCACTGTGGGGCTGGCTGGTAGAGTTATGGGGAGAAGGGTGACCCCATGGCAGCCAGGCCCATCCATCGGGGGCCACCCTGGTAATTGCCCTGGAAGTGTTGTTTTGACAAGGCGGACGGGTGTAAGCCATCACTCCTGGCGCACGTTGATGAGGTGTCACCTGGAGAGGCTGTGGAGAGGCAGGCTGTTTACAAGGCGCCAGATGACCCACTTCTGCCCTGATTGAGACCGCCGGACTGTCTGTCTGCACACACCGCACACACACACACACACACACACACACACACACACACACACACACACACACACACACACACACACACACACACACACACATGCACTGTCTCTCCACACACCATCTCTCCATAGACACTCAAACACACCTCCCCAAACACAGCCAATGCAGTTAAATGCCCAGTTCCACACAGAGACATAATCCTTCTTTCTTTCTATTATTTTTCATGTTACTCTCATCAATTAACTAATATCAATGACATGTTTGTGCTGTAGGTTTGCATTAGACCTGTGTGTGTAACCCAGGGTCTTTACTGAGTTATGGCAGTTGAATTAGTCACATTGTGCAGATGGGGGGGGGGGGGGTCATTTACCAATGCTCTGGTCACCTCTCACAGCCAGGACACTCATCCTAAACCTCTTCCTCCTCCATTCCAAGTGTCTCTAAATGAGCGACATAAGGGCTGGGACAAAGCCACTCATATACAGTCGGGAGAACAAGTATTTGATACACTGCCGATTTTGCAGGTTTTCCTACTTACAAAGCATGTAGAGGTCTGTAATATTTATCATAGGTACACTTCAACTGTGAGAGACGGAATCTAATAGTAGTGTGTTACTAATGGTTTTCTTTGAGACTGTGGTCCCAGCTCTCTTCAGGTCATTGACCAGGTCCTGCCGTGTAGTTCTGGGCTGATCTCTCACCTTCCTCTTGATCATTGATGCCCCACAAGGAGAGATCTTGCATGGAGCCCAAGACCGGGGGTGATTGACCGTCATCTTGAACTTCTTCCATTTTCTAATAATTGCGCCAACAGTTGTTGCCTTCTCACCAAGCTTCTTGCCTATTGTCCTGTAGCCCATCCCAGCCTTGTGCAGGTCTACAATTTTATTCCTGATGTCCTTACACAGCTCTCTGGTCTTGACCATTGTGGAGAGGTTGGAGTCTGTTTGATTGAGTGTTTGGACAGGTGTCTTTTATACAGGTAACGAGTTCAAACAGGTGCAGTTAATACAGGTAATGAGTGGAGAACAGGAGGGCTTCTTAAAGAAAAACGAACAGGTCTGTGAGAGCCGGAATTCTTACTGGTTGGTAGGTGATCAAATGTGTGTCATGCAGTAAAATGCAAATTAATTACTTAAAAATCATACAATGTGATTTTCTGGATTTTTTTTTTTTTGACAGACCTCTACATTCTTTGTAAGTAGAAAAACCTGCAAAATCGGCAGTGTATCAAATACTTGTTCTCCCCACTCTCTCTCGCTCTATCTCTCTCTCGTCCCTCTCTCGTCCCTCCCTTCCATTCACCTTAATATCCTACTAATGCCGGCGGAGGAAAATAAAAATTATATTTTTATTAGCTCACCTTTAGCCATGGAGGGAGGGGGTAATGATTTGGGCATTGTGTAAAATAGTTTAATGTAGGGGTG
>NC_088232.1:43298012-43318012 GCF_036934945.1 Oncorhynchus masou masou | reverse complement strand
GGTTGTAGTAATATGAGCTCGGGAGACACTGTGTTTCATGTCATGAAGAAAGACTAAGTCGGCTTCTGATTGATCTTTCCCTGAGCTGAGGAGCCGCACCGTGACACTCATTCACTGTGTCACAATGTCTCTCACTGCATTAAACTAAACAGAGGAGAGAGGAGAAGAGAGAAGGGCAGGGGATGGGATGAGAGCAGAGGAGAGAGGAGAAGAGAGGAGGGAGGAAAAGAGAGGAGGGCAGGGGACAAGATGGTAGGAGAGGAGAGAGAACAGAGGAGGGCAGGGGATGGGATGGGAGGAGAGGAGGTAAGGAAAAGAGAGGAGGGCAGGGGACAAGATGGTAGGAGAGGAGAGGAGAGAAGAGAGGAGGACAGAGGAGTGGACGGGATGGTAGGAGAGGAGAGGAGAGAAGAGAGAAGAGAGGAGGACAGAGCAGGGGACGGGATGGGAGGAGAGGAGAGGAGAGAGGAAAAGAGAACAGAGGAGGGCAGGGGACAATACAGAGGAGAGGAGAGGAGAGGAGAGGAGAGGAGAGGAGAGGAGAGGAGAGGAGAGGAGTGGAGAGGAGAGGCGAGGCGAGGAGAGGAGAGGAGAGGAGGACAGGGTATGGGATGAGAGGAGAGGAGAGGAGAGTGGAGAAGAGAGGAGGGCAGGGGATGGGATGGGATGAGAGGAGAGAGGAGAAGAGAGGAGGGCAGGGGATGGGATGGGAGGAGAGAAGAGGGGAGAAGAGAGGAGGTCAGGGGACGGGATGGTTTGAGAAGAGAGGAGAGAGGAGAAGAGAGGAGGGCAGGTGATGGGATGGGAGGAGAGGAGAGAGGAGAAGAGAGGAGTGCAGGGGACTGGATGAGAGGCGAGAAGATAGAAGAAGTGAGGAGGTCAGGGGATGGGATGGGAGGAGATAATAGAGGAGAAGAGAGGAAGGCAGGGATGGGATGAGAGGAGAGGAAAGAAGTGAGGAGGTCAGGGGACGGGATGGTAGGAGAGGAGAGAGAAATGCATGGGTTCTGTCTGAGTCTCCCTCCTGTCTCCACTGGGTTCTGTCTGAGTCTCCCTCCAGTCTCCACTGGGTTCTGTCTGAGTCTCCCTCCAGTCTCCACTGGGTTCTGTCTGAGTCTCCCTCCAGTCTCCACTGGGTTCTGTCTGAGTCTCCCTCCAGTCTCCACTGGGTTCTGTCTGAGTCTCCCTCCAGCCTCCACTGGGTTCTGTCTGAGTCTTCCTCCAGTCTCCACTGACCCTCCTTCCTGTCCTTCATCCTCAGTTGTTCAACATTGAAGTCAAAATTAGATGTCTATCCATGTCCTGTATACATTAGGAAATACCTCCAAAGCAGGCCACTTGGGGCAACAGTGAGTGCTATTGCAATCAAGTAGGCTTTGGTTTTGCTAGGGCGTTTTTGGACGAGGTGACTCTCAATCAGAAGGTTGTGTGTTGTATCCCACTTGTGGGCACTTGTTTTTACATTTTGGTTTTAACCCTATCCCAAACCTTAACCCTTACCTTAAACTAAACTTAACCCTTACCTTAAACTAAACTTAACCCTTAACTTTGAAATTTGATGTTTGAAGAAATGGAACGATACAGAGCAGCAGGCGCAACAAAACCACTTCTGCAGTGAGACTGTGAGAGCTTGTTGTAATCCTTCCATCCCTCCATTCCTCCCTGTTTCCATCACAGTCAGACTGACTTCATGTGGCCAAAATAAAACCCTGTGTAGTTAATGGAAAAAAGATATCCGAGCAGCCTGATTCTGCAGCGGTCCAAACAGAAATCATCTTATCCTTCTCTGATCATCGCCAGGCTTATAGCTGCCATCTGAGTCACCGCTGCCTGCCTGCCTTCCCACTATATCATTTTACGATTCAGAGATCAATTGTTCTTTTCATCTTTTATCTCTGTCTATTCCTTCCACTCCTCTCTCTCATGCACTCTATCCCCCCCTCCTCTCTCTGTAGTTACAGGGTGTCTGTGTTAGTCCAGTAAAAACCAGGGCCTGAACAAAGGCAACGCCACAGACCCAGACAACAAAACACCAATAACAGTCCCCTGCCAGTCAACACGTCTCCCTCTCTCCTCTCTTCCTCCTTCCCTTCATCCGTCCATCCCCAGAGTAACAGTGACTGTTGGCCTGTCAGACATGGCAGAACTCCATTTCCCTCTGCCAGAACTAATTGGGGGATCATGGCAGCGACAGTCATAAACCTGTGTCTTTGTTTGTGTGTGTGGGTGCGTGTGTGTGTGTGTGTGCCACAGCCCTGTCAGTCGAGGGGTTAGACATCCTCTAGCGTGCTGGGAAACCTAATCATTATTACCTCACTACAGAGATGAATGAAGTCATGAGCAATCAGCACTGACACAAACACAAACACACACACACACACACACACACACACACACACACACACACACACACACACACACACACACACACACACACACACACACACACACACACACACACACACACACACACACACACACACACACACACACACACACACACACACACACACACACACACACACACACACACAGGCTTGCATACACACACTTACATACATGCACAGTTTGGCCTGCCTGTTTTCTTCTCTTGTGTTTCTGTGTGTGTGTGTGTTTTTCACAACCCTTCTAATTCAATTTGTCTTACTTTATGTTCCAATGAGTAGATGTCAATGCCTCACCAGATTCTCTCATCTCAGAGTATTTTCTCCAGCAACAGCAGAGCCTTAGAGTCTCACCAACTGGTGTGTATAAGATCAGTATTAGCAGTTTATTTCCTGAAACATCCTGTAATTGCTGTGAATTGAACCGAATCCCCAGTCAGCACTGCAATCTTTTAAAGAGAGAAAGATAGAGAAATAATGTGTGTGTGTGTGTGGGTGTGTGTGGGTGTGTGTAAGTGTTTATATTTTAAAGCAGGAGTTTGGTTCCTTGTAAAGACCTAGACCCTTGCTCTCTCTGGGCCTCTGTGGTTGTGGTTCAGCCATGAGGTACCAGGGCCCCTGAACCCATTTCTGTGTGTGTGTTTCAACAGTCAAGTATGTGTAGGTGTGTGTATCCTTGCATTCACCAGTGTGTGTGTGTGTGTGTGTGTGTTTGCTCCTGTTCAAGCACTTTCCTGAGAATTTGTTAAGTATGAGAATTTGTTAAGTCCTTCTCTCTCTCACTCCCTCATCCCCCCTCCTCCTCTCCCCCTCGCTCCCTCCTCCCCCTCCTCCTCTCCCCCTCGCTCCCCCCTCCTCCCCTCCTCCTCTCCCCCTCGCTCCCTCCTCCCCCCCCCCCCTCTCCCCCCGCCCCCCTCCTCCCCCTCCTCCTCTCCCCCCCTCCTCCCCCCCCCCCCTCCTCTCCCCCTCCTCCCCCCCTCCTCCTCCCCCCCCCCTCCCTCCCTCCTCCCCCTCCTCCCCCCCCTCGCTCCCTCCCCCTCTGCCTCTCCCCTCCCCCCCCTCCCCTCCTCCTCCCCCCTCGCTCCCTCCCCCCTTCTCTCCCCCTCGCCCCCCCTCCTCCTCTCCCCCTCGCTCCCTCCTCCCCCTCCTCCTCTCCCCCTTGCTCCCTCCTCCCCCCCCTCCTCTCCCCCCTCTCTCCCTGCACTGGCCTCTAGTGAGTCTATCACCCCTGATAGATTAGATCACACCAAGCAGGCCTAACTAACACACACAGCTCAAACACCATTACCAGATCCAATCTAACTATCAAATCAAGACAAATACAGCTGGAACACACAGTCACACTGCACAGCCCTCTCTTTCTGTCAGGGGTTTATTTTCAGCTTATTTTCAGTGCTGAAGTTGTTTCTGTCCTCCTCCCTGGCCAAACAGTTTGTTATTATTTACCATCCATTTTGCTTTAGAGAGCATTGAGTTTCTCCACATTAGGCCTGTGTGGTAGTATTGTTTGACCTTTAGAATGGGTCTAGGTCTGGGGGACTCTTGGTCAAAAGTAATGGGCAATTCCTCCCATGAATGGATATCATGGGATTCTCCGTTGAGCATACTTACTTTAGTCCAGGAGTAAACGTATTCATCTGGGTTCGGGAAACTAGTCCTAAATGTTGCGCAGCTCTCTTGCTCTCTTTCTGTGGGTTATGCCTGGATTATTAGTGATTTATTAGGACTCTACATGGTATGTCCTATTCAAAATATGTCAACTTTTTGTCAGTACTTCTAGAAGTAGGGGGTGGAGGAGTCAAGCGCAGAGAGCAGGCTAGTAGATACGTGGATAGTTTATTCCCAAAACAACAGTGTTGGTCAACGCCACACACACGGGCACTAAAAGACCCAGTCCAAAACAACAGTGTTGGTCAACGCCACACACACGGGCGCTAAAAGACCCAGTCCAAAACAACAGTGTTGGTCAACGCCACACACACGGGTGCTAAAAGACCCAGTCCAAAACAACAGTGTTGGTCAACGCCACACACACGGGCACTAAAAGACCCAGTCCAAAACAACAGTGTTGGTCAACGCCAGACACACGGGTGCTAAAAGACCCAGTCCAAAACAACAGTGTTGGTCAACGCCAGACACACGGGCGCTAAAAGACCCAGTCCAAAACAACAGTGTTGGTCAACGCCACACACACGGGCGCTAAAAGACCCAGTCCAAAACAACAGTGTTGGTCAACGCCACACACACGGGTGCTAAAAGACCCAGTCCAAAACAACAGTGTTGGTCAACGCCACACACACGGGCACTAAAAGACCCAGTCCAAAACAACAGTGTTGGTCAACGCCAGACACACGGGTGCTAAAAGACCCAGTCCAAAACAACAGTGTTGGTCAACGCCAGACACACGGGCGCTAAAAGACCCAGTCCAAAACAACAGTGTCGGTCAACGCCACACACACGGGCACTAAAAGACCCAGTCCAAAACAACAGTGTTGGTCAACGCCAGACACACGGGTGCTAAAAGACCCAGTCCAAAACAACAGTGTTGGTCAATGCCACACACACGGGCGCTAAAAGACCCAGTCCAAAACAACAGTGTTGGTCAACGCCACACACACGGGCGCTAAAAGACCCAGTCCAAAACAACAGTGTCGGTCAACGCCACACACACGGGTGCTAAAAGACCCAGTCCAAAACAACAGTGTTGGTCAACGCCAGACACACGGGTGCTAAAAGACCCAGTCCAAAACAACAGTGTCGGTCAACGCCACACACACGGGCACTAAAAGACCCAGTCCAAAACAACAGTGTCGGTCAACGCCAGACACACGGGCACTAAAAGACCCAGTCCAAAACAACAGTGTTGGTCAACGCCAGACACACGGGTGATAAAAGACCCAGTCCAAAACAACAGTGTCGGTCAACGCCACACACACGGGCACTAAAAGACCCAGTCCAAAACAACAGTGTCGGTCAACGCCAGACACACGGGCACTAAAAGACCCAGTCCAAAACAACAGTGTTGGTCAACGCCAGACACACGGGTGCTAAAAGACCCAGTCCAAAACAACAGTGTCGGTCAACGCCAGACACACGGGCACTAAAAGACCCAGTCCAAAACAACAGTGTTGGTCAACGCCAGACACACGGGCACTAAAAGACCCAGTCCAAAACAACAGTGTCGGTCAACGCCAGACACACGGGCACTAAAAGACCCAGTCCAAAACAACAGTGTTGGTCAACGCCAGACACACGGGTGCTAAAAGACCCAGTCCAAAACAACAGTGTTGGTCAACGCCACACATACGGGCGCTAAAAGACCCAGTCCAAAACAACAGTGTTGGTCAACGCCACACACACGGGTGCTAAAAGACCCAGTCCAAAACAACAGTGTTGGTCAACGCCACACATACGGGCGCTAAAAGACCCAGTCCAAAACAACAGTGTTGGTCAACGCCACACACACGGGTGCTAAAAGACCCAGTCCAAAACAACAGTGTCGGTCAACGCCAGACACACGGGTGCTAAAAGACCCAGTCCAAAACAACAGTGTTGGTCAACGCCACACACACGGGTGCTAAAAGACCCAGTCCAAAACAACAGTGTCGGTCAACGCCAGACACACGGGCGCTAAAAGACCCAGTCCAAAACAACAGTGTCGGTCAACGCCAGACACACGGGTGCTAAAAGACCCAGTCCAAAACAACAGTGTTGGTCAACGCCACACACACGGGTGCTAAAAGACCCAGTCCAAAACAACAGTGTCGGTCAACGCCACACACACGGGTGCTAAAAGACCCAGTCCAAAACAACAGTGTCGGTCAACGCCACACACACGGGCACTAAAAGACCCAGTCCAAAACAACAGTGTTGGTCAACGCCACACACACGGGCACTAAAAGACCCAGTCCAAAACAAGTGTCGGTCAACGCCACACACACGGGCGCTAAAAGACCCAGTCAAAAACAACAGGACCAAACGGTTCGGGAAAAGGTAACATCCACAAAAATCACACACACCAAATAACAGAAAACAAGTCCGTACAAAAGCCGGTGGGCCTGCTGGGTTTAAATAGCCCACAACCAAAACCTAAACACGAAGCAGGAGCAA
The DNA here is from genome assembly GCF_036934945.1 of Oncorhynchus masou masou. Classification (NCBI taxonomy): domain Eukaryota; kingdom Metazoa; phylum Chordata; class Actinopteri; order Salmoniformes; family Salmonidae; genus Oncorhynchus; species Oncorhynchus masou. The sequence goes on along the minus strand of NC_088232.1, from coordinate 43,311,518 downwards.
CTAATCAGACACAACTAAATGAAACAGAAAGGGAATCGGTGGCAGCTAGTAGGCCGCCGAGCACCGCCCGAACAGAAAGAGGCACCATGTTTGGCGTGATTCGTGACACTACTCCACTGTACAAGCAAATGATCCTTTCTGAAATCCACTAAGGTCAAAAAGATGCTGCAAAAAAAACTATGTTAATCTATTCTCCATTCGATCTAAACTAAAGGTTCTTTTCTGTGAGCGTACTGCCTTTGAAAGGAGAGAACTAGTGTACAGACTAGTGATACCAGCCTCTGTTTAAGGGAGTCACAGGAGGTCACAGTAGTACCCATGTGAAGGAGGGGCTCTGCTATAGAGGCAGGAAACCGCTAAACAGCTCTAATCCACACTTATTTTATCACACGGATAACTAAAATCTACTAGAAGCCCCAACACATTAAAAAGGAGTGTGTCCCGCCAGGGCAGAGAGACAGTGATGACATGTCAGAGCTCTTCCTTTAGGTTTAGATGAATGGTTTAGATGAATGGTTTAGAAGTATGGTTTAGATAAATGGTTTAGAAGTATGGTTTAGATGAATGGCTTAGAAGTATGGTTTAGAAGTATGGTTTAGATTAATGGTTTAGATGAATGGTTTTGAAGTATGGTTTAGATGTATGGTTTAGAAGTATGGTTTAGAAGTATGGTTTAGATTAATGGTTTAGAAGTATGGTTTAGATAAATGGGTTAGAAGTATGGTTTAGATGAATGGTTTAGAAGTATGGTTTAGATAAATGGTTTAGAAGTATGGTTTAGATGAATGGTTTAGAAGTATGGTTTAGATAAATGGTTTAGAAGTATGGTTTAGATGAATGGTTTAGATGTATGGTTTAGAAGTATTGTTTAGATTAATTGTTAAGATAAATGGTTTAGAAGTATGGTTTGGATGAATGGTTTAGAAGTATGGTTTAGATGAATGGTTTAGAAGTATGGTTTAGATGAATGGTTTAGAAGTATGGTTTAGAAGTATGGTTTATATGAATGGTTTAGAAGTATGGTTTATATGTATGGTTTAGAAGTATGGTTTATATGTATGGTTTAGAAGTATGGTTTAGATGAATGGTTTAGAAGTATGGTTTATATGTATGGTTTAGAAGTATGGTTTAGACGTATGGTTTAGATTAATGGTTTAGATTAATGGTTTAGAAGTATGGTTTAGATTAATGGTTTAGATGTATGGTTTAGATTAATGGTTTAGATGTATGGTTTAGAAGTATTGTTTAGATAAATGGTTTAGATAAATGGTTTAGATAAATGGGTTAGAAGTATGGTTTAGACAAATGGTTTAGAAATATGGTTTAGATTAATGGTTTAGAACTATGGTTTAGATTAATGGTTTAGAAGTATGGTTTAGATGTATGGTTTAGATGAATGGTTTAGAAGTATGGTTTAGATTAATGGTTTAGAAGTAAGGTTTAGATAAATGGTTTAGAAGTATGGTTTAGACGTATGGTTTAGATAAATGGTTTAGATGTATGGTTTAGATGTATGGTTTAGATGAATGGTTTATAAGTATGGTTTAGATTAATGGTTTAGAAGTATGGTTTAGATTAATGGTTTAGAAGTATGGTTTAGATTAATGGTTTAGAAGTATGGTTTAGATGTATGGTTTAGATGAATGGTTTAGAAGTATGGTTTAGATTAATGGTTTAGAAGTATGGTTTAGATAAATGAGTTAGAAGTATGGTTTAGATGTATGGTTTAGAAGTATGGTTTAGATAAATGGTTTAGATGTATGGTTTAGATAAATGGTTTAGATGTATGGTTTAGAAGTATTGTTTAGATAAATGGTTTAGATAAATGGTTTAGATAAATGGGTTAGAAGTATGGTTTAGATGAATGGTTTCGAATTTTGGTTTAGATGAATAGTTTAGATGTATGGTTCAGAAGTATGTTTTAGATGTATGGTTTAGAAGTATCGTTTAGAAGTATGTTTTAGATAAATGGTTTAGAAGTATGGTTTAGATGAATGGTTTAGATGTATGGTTTAGATGTATGGTTTAGATAAATTGTTTAGATGTATGGTTTAGAAGTATGGTTTAGATAAATGGTTTTGATGAATGGTTTAGATTAATGGATTATAAATTTGGTTTAGAAGTATGGTTTAGATGAATGGTTTAGATGAATGGATTATAAATATGGTTTAGATGTATGGTTTAGAAGTATGGTTTAGATGAATGGTTTAGATGTATGGTTTAGATTAATGGTTTAGAAGTATGGTTTAGATGAATGGTTTAGATGTATGGTTTAGATGAATGGTTTCGATACATGGTTTAGATTAATGGTTTATTCACAAATGCCGGTAATAAATCTTCCACAATGTTTGTTCATCAGTTTATGTTGATACATTTACATCTCTTCTGTTCTGCTCTAATCTTTTCCCTGATTTCCCTCTCTCTTCTGCTCTAATCTTTTCCCTGATTTCCCTCTCTCTTCTGCTCTAATATTTTCCCTGTTTTCCCTGTCTCTTCTGCTCTAATATTTCTCTGTTTTCCTTGTCTCTGCTGCTCTAAAGTTTTCCTTGTCTCTGCATCTCTAATGTTTTCCCTGACTGCTGTTCTAATGGTTTCCTTGTCTCTGCTGCTCTGTTTTCCCTGTCTCTGCTGCTCTAATGTTTTCCCTGTCTCTGCTGCTCTAATGTTTTCCCTGTCTCTGTCGCTCTAATGTTTTCTCTCTCTACTGCTCTAAAGTTTTCCTTGTCTCTGCATCTCTAATGTTTTCCCTGTCTCTGCTGTTCTAATGTTTTCCTTGTCTCTGCTGCTCTAATGTTTTCCCTGTCTCTGCTGTTCTAATGTTTTCCTTGTCTCTGCTGCTCTAATGTTTTCCCTGTTTTCCCTGTCTCTGCTGCTCTAATCTTTTCCCTGTCTCTGTCGCTCTAATGTTTTCTCTGTCTCTGCTGTTCTAATGTTTTCCTTGTCTCTGCTGCTCTAATATTTTCCCTGTCTCTGCTGTTCTAATGTTTTCCTTGTCTCTGCTGCTCTAATGTTTTCCCTGTCTCTGCTGTTCTAATGTTTTCCTTATCTCTGCTGCTCTAATGTTTTCCCTGTTTTCCCTGTCTCTGCTGCTCTAATCTTTTCCCTGTCTCTGTCGCTCTAATGTTTTCCCTGTCTCTGTCGCTCTAATCTTTTTCCCTGTTTTCACTGTCTCTGCTGTTCTACTGTTTTCCCTGTCTCTGCTGTTCTAATGTTTTCCCTGTCTCTGCTGTTCTAATGTTTTCCTTATTTCTGCTGCTCTAATGTTTTCCCTGTTTTCCCTGTCTCTGTCGCTCTAATGTTTTCCCTGTCTCTCTAATGTTTTCCCTGTCTCTGTCGCTCTAATGTTTTCCTTGTCTCTGCTGTTCTACTGTTTTCCCTGTCTCTGTCGCTCTAATGTTTTCCCTGTCTCTGTCGCTCTAATGTTTTCCCTGTCTCTGTCGCTCTAATGTTTTCCTTGTCTCTGCTGTTCTACTGTTTTCCCTGTCTCTGTCGCTCTAATGTTTTCATTGTCTCTGTCGCTCTACTGTTTTCCCTGTCTCTGTCGCTCTAATGTTTTCCTTGTCTCTGCTGCTCTAATGTTTTCCCTGTCTCTGCTGTTCTAATGTTTTCCTTGTCTCTGCTGCTCTAATGTTTTCCATGTCTCTGTCGCTCTAATGTTTTCCTTGTCTCTGCTGCTTTAATGTTTTCCCAGTCTCTGCTGTTCAAATGTTTTCCTTGTCTCTGCTGCTCTAATGTTTTCCCTGTCTCTGCTGTTCTAATGTTTTCCTTGTCTCTGCTGTTCTAATGTTTTCCCTGTCTCTGTCACTCTAATGTTTTCCCTGTCTCTGTCGCTCTAATGTTATCCCTGTCTCTGTCGCTCTAATGTTTTCCTTGTCTCTGCTGCTCTAATGTTTTCCCTGTTTTCACTGTCTCTGCTGTTCTACTGTTTTCCCTGTCTCTGCTGTTCTAATGTTTTCCTTGTCTCTGCTGCTCTAATGTTTTCCCTGTTTTCCCTGTCTCTGCTGCTCTAATCTTTTCCCTGTCTCTGTCGCTCTAATGTTTTCCCTGTCTCTGTCGCTCTAATGTTTTCCCTGTCTCTGTCGCTCTGATATTTTCCCTGTCTCTGCTGCTCTAATCTTTTCCCTGTCTCTGTCGCTCTAATATTTTCCCTGTCTCTGTCACTCTAATATTTTCCCTGTCTCTGCTGCTCTAATCTTTTCCCTGTCTCTGTCGCTCTAATGTTTTCCCTGTCTCTGTCGCTCTAATGTTTCACCTGAAACCCCACCTCTTTAAGGAATACCTAGGATAGGATAAAGTAATCCTTCTCACCCCCCCTTAAATGATTTAGATGCACTATTGTAAAGTGGCTGTTCCACTGGATGTCATAAGGTGAATTCACCAATTTGTAAGTCGCTCTGGATAAGAGCGTCTGCCAAATGACTTAAATGTAAATGTAAATGTTCCCTGTCTCTGTCGCTCTAATGTTTTCCCTGTCTCTGTCGCTCTAATGTTTACCTTGTCTCTGCTGTGCTATTGTTTTCCCTGTCTCTGTCGCTCTAATGTTTTCCCTGTCTCTGTCGCTCTAATGTTTTCCCTGTCTCTGTCGCTCTAATGTTTTCCCTGTCTCTGTCGCTCTAATGTTTTCCTTGTCTCTGCTGCTCTAATGTTTTCCCTGTCTCTGCTGTTCTAATGTTTTCCTTGTCTCTGCTGCTCTAATGTTTTCCCTGTCTCTGTCGCTCTAATGTTTTCCTTGTCTCTGCTGCTCTAATGTTTTCCCAGTCTCTGCTGTTCTAATGTTTTCCTTTTCTCTGCTGCTCTAATGATTTCCCTGTCTCTGCTGTTCTAATGTTTTCCTTGTCTCTGCTGTTCTAATGTTTTCCCTGTCTCTGTCACTAATGTTTTCCCTGTCTCTGTCGCTCTAATGTTTTCCCTGTCTCTGCTGTTCTAATGTTTTCCTTGTCTCTGCTGCTCTAATGTTTTCCCTGTCTCTGCTGTTCTAATGTTTTCCCTGGCTCTGCTGTTCTAATGTTTTCCCTGTCTCTGCTGCTCTAATGTTTTCCTTGTTTCTGCTGCTCTAATGTTTCCCTGGCTCTGCTTTTCTACTGTTTTCCCTGTCTCTGCAGCTCTAATGTTTTCCCTGGCTCTGCAGCGTTAAACGTAAACGTCTGTTTTGGGCCAATGTAATAGTGAAAGGAGTGTCATGGTGGGGTGCGGGGTGTGAAAATCATCAATGAAAGTGTCAGTGTGTGGAGCAGATAGCACTTTTCCCCTTGCCTCTGTGATTTACCTGTCTGACTAGCAGAAGGATGACAGCAATATAGCTACCTGGAATCTCCACGAGCCTCTCCTTGTCTCTTCATGAACCCATCACCATACATTGGAATCTACGTTTCTAGGTATGACTTGTGGTTATGTGTGTGTGTGTGTGTGTGTGTGTGTGTGTGTGTGTGTGTGTGTGTGTGTGTGTGTGTGTGTGTGTGTGTGTGTGTGTGTGTGTGTGTGTGTGTGTGTGTGTGTGTGTGTGTGTGTGTGTGTGTGTGTGTGTGTGTGCGCGTGCACCTATTACGTTCAACAGTATTTATTTTTAGCAGGGAAAAGTTTTGTTTTTTCAACTTTTCTCCCCTCTCTTAGCATTAGCATATTTAGCAGTTCTATCACTTAAAACTGTGTTTGTGACTCGGCGAGGGACAGACGGAGAAGAGAAGAGTGGAAAAGGAGGAGAGGAGTTCACGCTCTATCCCTCTATCCCTCTGTTTTATCTGACTAATGATCGGGGTGTGCTTCAGATGCAGGAATACAATATGTCTCATTGCGGTGTGTTGTCTCATTTGCTGTTGATCAATGAGCCTGTTTTCAGCAGACTGGGCCAGTGGTGCGAGTGAGAGATGACCCGTGATTTATTCTAGGTGTTAAATAATAATTTGTTTGCATTGATTAACGTTAATTAAGTATGCTAATTGTGCCGGAAGAAAACAGATGTTGGCCTGCTCCCTCTAAGTCCTTAATTACTGATGCTACCAGTTTACCTACAAATAAATAACACCACTACAACTTTGATTTTTTTAACATTTTAGTAATTTATCAGACGACAGGAACAATTAGGGTGAAGTGCCTTGCTCTAGGACACTTCTGGGGAATCCAACCAGCGACCTTTCAGTTACAGGCTACTTACAGCCCCTACACTCTAAACCGCTAGGCTACCTACCGCCCTTACACTCTAAACCGCTAGGCTACCTACCACCCCTACACTCTACACCGCTAGGCTACCTACCGCCCCTACACTCTAAACCGCTAGGCTACCTACCGCCCCTACACTCTAAACCGCTAGGCTACCTACCACCCCTACACTCTAAACCGCTAGGCTACCTACCGCCCCTACACTCTAAACCGCTAGGCTACCTACCGCCCCTACACTCTAAACCGCTAGGCTACCTACCACCCCTACACTCTACACAGCTAGGCTACCTACCACCCTTACTCTCTAAACTGCTAGGCTACCTACCACCCCTACACTCTAAACCGCTAGGCTACCTACCACCCCTACACTCTACACCGCTAGGCTACCTACCGCCCCTACCGCTAGGCTACCTACCGCCCCACTCTACACTCCTAAACCGCTAGGCTACCTACCACCCCTACACTCTACACAGCTAGGCTACACCCTTACACTCTAAACCGCTAGGCTACCTACCGCCCCTACACTCTAAACCGCTAGGGCTACCTACCACTACCTACCACCCCTACCCTCTACACCGCTAGGCTACCTACCGCCCCTACACTCTAAACCACTAGGCTACCTACCACCCCTACACTCTACACAGCTAGGCTACCTACCACCCCTACACTCTACACCGCTAGGCTACCTACCGCCCCTACACTCTAAACCGCTAGGCTACCTACCACCCCTACACTCTACACAGCTAGGCTACCTACCACCCTTACTCTCTAAACCGCTAGGCTACCTACCGCCCCTACACTCTAAACCGCTAGGCTACCTACCACCCCTGCACTCTACACCGCTAGGCTACCTACCGCCCCTACACTCTACACCGCTAGGCTACCTACCACCCTTACTCTCTAAACCGCTAGGCTACCTACCGCCCCTACACTCTAAACCGCTAGGCTACCTACCGCCCCTACACTCTAAACCGCTAGGCTACCTACCGCCCCTACACTCTACACCGCTAGGCTACCTACCGCCCCTACACTCTAAACCGCTAGGCTACCTACCACCCCTACACTCTAAACTGCTAGGCTACCTACCGCCCCTACATTCTAAACCGCTCGGCTACCTACCACCCCTACACTCTACACCGCTAGGCTACCTACCGCCCCTACACTCTAAACCGCTAGGCTACCTACCACCCCTACACTCTACACCGCTAGGCTACCTACCGCCCCTACACTCTAAACCGCTAAACCGCCCCTACACTCTAAACCGGGCTACCTACCGCCCTACACTCTAAACCGCTAGGCTACCTACCGCCCCTACACTCTAAACCGCTAGGCTATCTACCGCCCCTACACTCTAAACCGCTAGGCTATCTACCGCCCCTACACTCTAAACCGCTAGGCTACCTACCGCCCCTACACTCTAAACCGCTAGGCTACCTACCGCCCCTACACTCTAAACCACTAGGCTACCTACCGCCCTTACACTCTAAACCGCTAGGCTACCTACCACCCCTACACTCTAAACCACTAGGCTACCTACCGCCCTTACACTCTAAACCGCTAGGCTACCTACCGCCCCTACACTCTAAACCGCTAGGCTACCTACCGCCCCTACACTCTAAACCGCTAGGCTACCTACCACCCCCACACTCTAAACCGCTAGGCTACCTACTGCCCCTACACTCTAAACCGCTAGGCTACCTACCACCCCTACAGCGTACTAACAGTTTACCTACAAATAAATAACACCACTACATTCTTAGAAAAAAATGGTTCCAAAAGAGTTGTTCGGCTGTCCCCATGGGAGAACCCTTTTTGGTTCTAGGTACAACCCTTTTTGCTTCCTGGTAGAACCCTTTTTTGGTTCCATTTAGAGCCCTCTGTGGAAAGGCTTTGGGGCCCATATGCCTGTAATCGATGTTGTTCATTTTGACATTAACCCTCCAAAAAGTAATTCATAAACCTTTTTCGATTCCATATTTTAAATGTAACCTTTATTTAACTAGGCAAGTCAGTTAAGAACAAATTCTTATTTACAATGACAGCCTGCACCGGCCAAACCCAGGCAACGCTGGGCCAATTGTGCACCGCCCTATGGGACTCCCAATCACATCCAGTTGTGATACAGCCTGGATTCAAACCATTGGTGAACACGTGTCGTGGTCGAGGCTATGTTGGCGCCAGTGCAATGAGTGGAGCAACACTGGTGTTGAAAAGCTTAAATCAGGACGAGAGCTTAATGCTTCTATAGTTCTTTACAGTTTAGAAATGATCTTTCTGCAGAAGCAACAGTTCCAGGGATGGTGAAAACAGCTTGAATTCCGTAGTGACATCAGGGAAACTAGGCAGAAGGGAGTGGTGGCTCAAAAACAGCACTTTTGTAGCATCTTTAAGTGAGCCTCTCATTCTCCTTAAAGAAATACTTCTGGATTTGGGGATTTGAGTAATGAGACCAGTTATCTACTTCCACAGAGTCTGATGAACTCGTGGATACCATTTGTATGTCTCTGTGTCCAGTATGAAGGAAGTTTGAGGCCAACTAGCGTTAGTGTAATGGCTGGTTGTGCTTTCTGTATGTGCTAGCATATACCCATAGGTAGTAGATAAAGGACCTCATTGCCCAAATCCTGAAGTATCGAATACTGTGGCTACTATAGGCATCTATGTAGAAACAAAAGACAAACACAAGCACAGACACAGAGAGACTATTCTTCTAAGAGACAGAGAGAGAAAAAGAGACAGACAGAGAGAGAAAAGCAGCAGTGAGGACTTCAGGAGACCAGGGGAGTCTTTGAAGTTGGATTTCAATGAATTTACCTTAAACATTGCAGTCCATTTGTGTATGCTATTAGCCAGACAATACATGCTGAGTTCAACAATAAATCCTGGCTAAATTTATTGTCAAGCCGACTCCTTCTCTTCCTTATGTTAGGCTATTTGATATTACATTTTTAATTAAAAATGTATAAATTGCATCTAAATACCAACTAAATACTAGTAAACTAGTAAACTAGTGTTTCAAGGGGGGACTGGCTGTATTATTTGACATTATTAAACTGGTTTTACACTCAGCAACTTGTTATCCAAGCTGGGAGAGAGCGCTGAAGATGGCCCATGTCGTGCAGGTTCAGGTAAGCTATACAGGATAGTTTTATATTCAAAAAAATCTATTGGAAGCTGATTAGTATGCTGTTGTCAAAAATGCATTTTACAATCTGCAATGTTTGAAATTCCATGTTAAATTACTGAACAAGCAATTACATTATTGCCGCCAGCCAGCCAACACCATGTATAGCTTCCTGAAATGTTAGGCTTAAATGTGAAAATGACATCCAGTAAACATGTATCCATTCGCTAAAGCAAAGCTATAGGTGACATGCCCTGGCACCACAGAAAGCCCATCAGCGATTCCATAGGCAGAGCCTGAACTCCGACCTTGCTGGGGTCCAGAGAAACTGCGTTCTACTTTGAATCAAAAGGGCTCTACCTGGAATCTAAAAGGGTTCTTCAATAGGGTTCACCAATTAGGACAGCCGAACAACCCTTTTAGGATCTAGATAACATATTTTCTACAAATAAATAATACTATTAGTACTACCAGTTAAACTACATATAAATAATACTACTAATATTACCAGTTAAACTACATATAAATACTACTACTAATACTACCAGTTAAACTACATATAAATAACACTACTAATACTACCAGTTAAACTACATATAAATAATACTACTAATACTACCAGTTAAACTACATATAAATAACACTACTAATACTACCAGTTAAACTACATATAAATAACACTACTAATACTACCAGTTAAACTACATATAAATAACACTACTAATACTACCAGTTAAACTACATATACATAATACTACTAATACTACCAGTTAAACTACATATAAATAACACTACTAATACTACCAGTTAAACTACCAGTTAAACTACATATAAATAACACTACTAATACTACCAGTTAAACTACATATACATAATACTACTAATACTACCAGTTAAACTACATATAAATAATACTACTAGTACTAACAGTTAAACTACATATAAATAACACTATTAGTACTACCAGTTATTAAACTACATATAAATAACACTACTAATACTTAGAGTTAACCTCTAAAAAACTTCATATTCACAATTCTCATAATGCTAAAAAAAACAGTTTTATTTTACTAGGCAAGTCAGTTAAGAACAAATTCTTATTTTCAATGAAGGCCTGTTCAGGGGTACCTTGTCATATACCTTGTACCTTGTCAGGTACCTTGTACCTTGTCAGCTTGGGGACCACTCTAACCACTAGGCTACCCTGCCGACCCAGTTCTAATATCAGCTTACCCCAAAAGCTCCAGGTAAAAGTGAACCATTTACTGCATTGGGCAAAATCAGGGTCACACAGAGTGTGTCTTGGTCGTCTTAAACAAATCTAGATCAAATCAAATCAAATCAAATTTTATTTGTCACATACACATGGTTAGCAGATGTTAATGCGAGTGTAGCGAAATGCTTGTGCTTCTAGTTCCGACAATGCAGTAATAACCAACAAGTAATCTAACTAACAATTCCAAAACTAATTTCTTATACACAGTGTAAGGGGATAAAGAATATGTACATAAGGATATGAATGAGTGATGGTGCAGAGCAGCATAGGCAAGATACAGTAGATGGTATCGAGTACAGTATATACATATGAGATGAGTATGTAAACAAAGTGGCATAGTTAAAGTGGCTAGTGATACATGTATTACATAAGGATGCAGTAGATGATATAGAGTACAGTATATACGTATACATATATGAGATGAATAATGTAGGGTATGTAAACATTATATTTGGTAGCATTGTTTAAAGTGGCTAGTGATATATTTTACATAATTTCCCCTCAATTCCCATTATTAAAGTGGCTGGAATTGAGTCAGTGTGTTGGCAGCAGCCACTCAATGTTAGTGGTTGCTGTTTAACAGTCTGATGGCCTTGAGATAGAAGCTGTTTTTCAGTCTCTCGGTCCCAGCTTTGATGCACCTGTACTGACCTCGCCTTCTAATGAACTCGCACACCGAATCAGCGTATTCGTCAATGTTGCTGTCTGATGCAATACGAAACATGTCCCAGTCCACGTGATGGAAGCAGTCTTGGAGTGTGGAATCAGCTTGGTCGGACCAGCGTTGGACAGACCTCAGCGTGGGAGCTTCTTGTTTTAGTTTCTGTCTGTAGGCAGGGATCAGCAAAATGGAGTCGTGGTCAGCTTTTCCGAAAGGAGGGCGGGGCAGGGCCTTATATGCGTCGCGGAAGTTAGAATAACAATGATCCAAGGTTTTGCCAGCCCTGGGGGCGCAATCGATATGCTGATACAATTTAGGGAGTCTTGTTTTCAGATTAGCCTTGTTAAAATCCCCAGCTAGATGAACCAAAAGTAAATACCTTACACACATGGTCTTAAAAAGAAGACACCTGTACCATGTCAGATATAGAGTTGAAATGTGTTACATTACACTGTATATACATCACAGAAATATGACACAAATGTTTGACATAGAAACACCAGATGTTTCCATTTTTAACATTTATTTTTTATCTTTATTGTTTTTGATATTATGAAAAATATGAATAACTTTTCACCTATTGACTGTAGGAAAAAGGGCTACAAGACACAATATCCAGGATCAGATTAATCTTCCCAAATCCTACCCTTAACTAACAGGAGGAAAATACAACCTGGCTTTAAATCAACGACTATGATCAGCCTAAACTAATCTTTTATAAGGAGTTGACTGGGGCTGACCAAAGTGAGTTATGAGTGTTGATGGAGGAGATGGGAGGAAATTAACACACATTATTGATCAGGAAAATTGATTTATTGAGATGAATCAACAGCGGAGGACAGACTACCTGTGTAATGGAATTGATCTGGAGGACAGAATAGGGTTAGGAGATAGTTGAAATGTGAGTAATGCATGGGTCTTACTAGTATTAATACTCTCTCCCCCTCTCTGTCTCTCTCTCTCCCTCCCTCTCTCCTCTCCCTTTCTGTCTGTCTCTCTCCCTCTCTCCTCTCCCTCTCTGTCTCTCTCTCTCCCTCTCTCTCTCTCTCTCCCTCTTGCCCCCCTCTCTGTCTCTCTCTCTCCCTCTCTCATCTCCCTCTCTGTCTCTCTCTCTCCCTCTCTCCTCTCCCTCTCTGTCTCTCTCTCTCCCTCTCTGTCTCTCTCTCTCTCTCTCTCTCCCTCTTGCCCCCCTCTCTGTCTCTCTCTCTCCCTCTCTCATCTCCCTCTCTCCTCTCCCTCTAGGTCTCTCTCTCTCCCTCTCTCCTCTCCCTCTCTGTCTCTCTCTCTCTCTCATCTCCCTCTCTCCTCTCCCTCTAGGTCTCTCTCACTCCCTCTCTCCTCTCCCTCTCTGTCTCTCTCTCTCTCTCTCTCTCTCTCTCTCTCTCTCTCATCTCCCTCTCTCCTCTCCCTCTCTCTTTCTCCTTTCTGACTCCATTCAAGCTGATCAACTGACCCATAAGACAGACAGGGTAAGTATATCCTGAGGCACTGGTCAGGGATGGATGGCACGTCACAGCACACAGGCACACACAGCACACAGGCACACACAGCACACAGGCACACACAGCACACAGGCACACACAGCACACAGGCACACACAACACACAGGCACACACAGGCACACACAACACAAAGGCACACACAGCACACAGGCACACACAGCACACAGGCACACACAGGCACACACAGCACACAGGCACACACAGGCACACATAACACACAGGCACACACAGCACACAGGCACACACAGCACACAGGCACACACAGCACACAGGCACACACAGGCACACACAGCACACAGGCACACACAACACACAGGCACACACAACACACAGGCACACACAGCGCACAGGCACACATAGCACGCGGGCACACACAGCACACACAACACACACAGCACACACAGCACACAGGCACACACAACACACAGGCACACACAGCACACAGGCACACACAACACACAGGCACACACAGCACACAGGCACACACAACACACAGGCACACACAACACACAGGCACACACAACACACAGGCACACACAACACACAGGCACACACAGCGCACACAACACACAGGCACACACAGCACACAGGCACACACAGTACACAGGCACACACAACACACAGGTACACACAACACACAGGCACACACAACACACAGGCACACATAGCACGCGGGCACACACAGCACACACAACACACACAGCACACACAGCACACAGGCACACACAACACACAGGCACACACAGCACACAGGCACACACAGGCACACACAGCGCACAGGTACACA
>NC_088232.1:43273012-43293012 GCF_036934945.1 Oncorhynchus masou masou | reverse complement strand
ACACTTCCTCTCTCTTTTGTCCCCTCTTTAATTCTCCATCTCCCTCTTTCACTCCTCCATTCCCCTCCTCTCTTAATTTGTCCCTCTATTTTCACCCCCAACTCTATCTTTCTATCTCTCATTCACCCTACCCCTCGCTCCACTCCTCTCCTCTCCTTCGGCTCTCTTTCCTCTTCTCATCTCCTCTCTTAACCCTTCTCTCCTTCCTTCCATCTTCACTCCTTCCCCCTCTCCTCTCCTCCACCCACCCCTCTCTCATTGTCAATACCCATCTAATAGCACTTTAACAGCTGTAATTGGCTGATGGATAGAAGCTATGGATTTGCTTTCCTGATGACTCCCAGACTTTCTCCCTCCCTCCAGAGGTAATACTAATAGAATTCCAAATCCGCTCCACTGTGATCCTGTCATGAGTGGGTCAACAGTTATGTCAAGGTCCTATTGGATACCTCACATCTAACATCTCACTTTAGACTTAGCCAACTCTTCTTTTTCCACCTGCCCTCTCTCTCTTTCCCACTCTTTCATTTTTCTACCACTCTCTCTCTCTCTCTCTCTCTCTCTCTCTCTCTCTCTCTGTCTCTCCCTCTCCTCAGACAGTAGTCATGTATGATATGTATGAGCAAGTGCAAGTGATTCAAGTTGCGACATTCATTCCATTACTGGTGAATTCATTTCATTCTGCTGCCCCATTCTGCTGTCCCATTCTGCTGTCCCAGTTTTGCATGTGAATGATTTACTGTCTGTAAAAGTCCCTTATTGGAGACTGCTGTCTCCGCGGAAGGATTATAGATCTGATTTCCACCCGGGTTGGCACCTGAAGGGTGTGTGTGTGTGTGTGTGTGTGTGTGTGTGTGTGTGTGTGTGTGTGTGTGTGTGTGTGTGTGTGTGTAGGAGGGCCCCGATCTGAAGCTCATTTACTTATATTTATAGACTTTGAATTGAATTTCTAATCAATGGGATAGGACGAGTCGTGCTCCCTGCTAACTTCAGCCTCCAACAAAGAGACAGAAAGTACTTATCAGGGCTGAGACTGGGGTTGGTACAGCCTTACACCCTACCGGTTAAATAGAGGAGCCTTGAGGTGAGGAGGTTTAAGTTAGCGCCACATTCCAAATAAATTCCTCTACGTTTAAGTTTCAAGGTATTAAGGTTCAGCGTGCGGACGGACAGCCAGGTAGATAGATATTTATTTATTCTTTCACCTTTATTTAACCAGGTAGGCTAGTTGAGAACAAGTTCACATTTACGACTGTGACCTGGCCAAGATAAAGCAAAGCAGTTGGACACATACAACAACACAGAGTTACACATGGAGTAAAACAAACATACAGTCAATAATACAGTAGGGGGAAAAATTGATAGATAGATAGATAGATAGGTCTGTGTGAATGGGGGTAGGTACTAGGTAGAGGAAAATCAGGTTGTCATGGTCATGTGGCATCAGGTGGCTGCTGGGTAATTTAATGCATAAGGGAGCAGCCGTGGTAGAGGCAGAGTGAACTTGACACAGCTACAACTGGCTGATCTTGACCCCTATCCAAAACACACACACACCTCCTCCTCCCACCTTGGTTGCCGTGAAGTCGGCAATCAGTGTGTGTGTGTGTGTGTTTGTGTGTGTGTGTGTGTGTGTGTGTGTGTGTGTGTGTGTGTGTGTGTGTGTGTGTGTGTGTGTGTGTGTGTGTGTGTGTGTGTGTGTGTGTGTGTGTGTCTGTGTCTGTGTGTGTGTGCGTGTGTGTGTGTGTGTGTGTACGCTAGCGTGAGCTAGAGGTGAGAAAATGAAGCCAATACATGTGTGTGTGAGGCTCAGGGACCTGTTTGCATCAGAGTCAGGGAGAGCATCTGTACATTACATTACCCCTTCATTCCAATCAACATCAGATATCTGCCCACTGCACAGTCTCTGAAAGAATAGCTTTTGTTGGGGTTTTATTTTTATTTTTTTGACCATGCAATGTTGTGACTGTAGACATATAATCATATATCCATCAATATAATTATAGGGTTGTGACCTCTGAAGACTCAAATCTTAGACAGAAAAGAAGAACACTTAATTTCATATTTCTACTGATTACAAAGCCTACTGTACTACCCTAATGAATATTTTCCTAGTTATTAATAATACTATAGATCCTCTATTTCATGCAGATATGAGATGAGAAATCTTTCAGGCAAATACATAATAGCATCCATCGTTTAGGAAACAGCATCTCAGCTATTCATGTGAAAAGGACTGTAATGTGCATTTGTTTAGGTGTGTGTTGGGGTGGATCCTACGAACTTCTGATTGTTGTTGAATGGTCATTTAATTATTCAAACACAATCACATCTGCTCTCCCGGATCACCAGATAGACATCAGGGGTCATCCATTCTTCCTGCTCAGGGTCACCTTCCTCTCTCTTTCACAAGTGTCACCTTACCTCTCTCTTTCACAAGTGTCACCTTACCTCTCTGTCACCTTTCTTTCACAGGGTCACCTTACCTCTCTGTCTTTCACAGGGTCACCTTCCTCTCTCTTTCACAAGTGTCACCTTACCTCTCTCTTTCACAGGGTCACCTTCCCTCTCTCTTTCACAGGTGTCACCTTCCTCTCTCTTTCACAGGTGTCACCTTCCCTCTCTCTTCACAGGGTCACCTTACCTCTCTCTTTCACAGGTGTCACCTTCCCTCTCTCTTTCACAAGTGTCACCTTACCTCTCTCTTTCACAAGTGTCACCTTCCCTCTCTCTTTCACAGGTGTCACCTTACCTCTCTCTTTCACAGGTGTCACCTTCCCTCTCTCTTTCACAGGTGTCACCTTCCCTCTCTCTTTCACAGGGTCACCTTCCCTCTCTCTTTCACAGGTGTCACCTTCCCTCACTCTTTCACAGGTGTCACCTTCCCTCTCTCTTTCACAGGTGTCACCTTCCCTCTCTCTTTCTCTTCACTCTCTTTCAGGTGTCACCTGTTTGGTCAGACCCACTTTCAAGGTGTCATTCCCTACCAGCCAGATCTCTCCAGACTGGCATACATCTTTCTCTTCCTCTCTTTCAGAGCACAAGCTGGCAGATCGCTACACACTGGCACACACACACACACAAGCACACACACACACACACACACACACACACACACACACACACACACACACACACACACACACACACACACACACACACACACACACACACACACACACACACACACAGCTCTTCAGGCCTGGTGTTTGTTTGTTGGGGCAGTTTGCTCATTATGCTTTATACTGACCACTGATAGAGACCTTCTGATGAATGTATTGCTTTAAAAGTTGTCATGATTAAACCAGAGGATGTTGTTTTGATCTTGACAACTTGTGTGTGTGTTTGTTGTATGGCGAGGTTCCTAAGAAGCTGTCCTGAACTGGCCCTCTTCATTTTACTTCTCCAAGAAGACAATAATAACATAGAGGTAAACAAACTTCACTGCAGAAGTTCAGAAGAGATGTTCTTGTAGTTGTTTTTGAAGTAAAAAGATGGAATGTCATTTACAAGATACTTTAAATAATGTCTCTTTGACATTAAATAAAATACAAACTAAGATGTTATGTTGGCTCATTTAATCTAATCTTTAGGTAGTGGTTAAATTTCCAAATGTAATCCTGAATGCTGATTGGTTACAATCGCATTTCAGCACCACCGGCTAAATCGATGACGTAAAAATGCCTGTTTACTTTGTTCCATCTGACTGCGCAATCTACTAAACCAGGCAATTTATAAACTTGATCTCCACTATAAAGAGGATCTAGACATTATCTCACATTTCTTTTAGACTAACATTTGGTTTTGAAGATTTGTATAAACCTTGTGTTATGTACTAGTGAAGACCTCCAGAAAACAGAGTTTTTAATGAAAAACATTGTTTCAATATGGAACAAAAAGAACGTAGTATAGTGCAGGATGCACCTGAGGCAGACTCCGACAGGATAGGACTCAAACGAGACGACAGCTTGCTTCTGGCATCAAAAACACAAACAAGAATCAGACACTGAAAGTAGCAGGAACAGAGAGAAAATAGAGACCTAATCAGAGGGGGAAGAGAGAACAGGTGTGAAAGAGTGAATGAGCTAGTTAGGGAGATGTAGAACAGCTGAAGAATGAGAGACAGAGAAGGTAACCTAAACCAGCAGAGAGAGACAGAGTGAAGAGAAAGGACAGGAACAGACATAACAAGACATGACACCTTGCTGTCTGTCTCTCCGACATTTGCAACATTGTTTCAATATTCAAATTCGATCTCCAGCTGTTGCATAGTAATGAACATGTCGGGGGTCAGGAGGAGACAGACAGGCACGTAGCTTTTCTCAGCCAGTCGAAATCATGATTCAGCATAGTTTTTATGGAAATAGTCTTTCCAGCTTCAGTTTGTAAGTTGTAAGTGGTATCACCACTCCGTCAGATGGTATCACCACCCCGTCAGATGGTAACACCACCCCGTCAGATGGTATCACCACCATTCTGACAGTGGTGGATAGTTTTCCAAAGCTGCCCATTTCATCCCTCTTGCTAAGTTACCTTCGGCGAAAGGAGATGGCCCAGGTCATGGTACATCATGTGTTCCGAATCCATGGACTCCCGGTCGACATGGTATCGGTTCGTGGTCCTCAGTTTTCCTCAGATTCTGGAAGGCGTTCTGAATCCTTATCGGGTCGTCGGCCAATATGTCCTCCAGGTTTCATCCCTAATCCAACGGCCAGTCAGAGCGAGCCAATCAAGACATGGAGATGACACTTTGGTTTCTCGTTGCTAGTAACCCCACCACCTGGAGCCAGCAACTGGTCTGTGTGGAATATGCTGGGAACACTTTTCCCTGCTCAGCTACTGGACTCTCCCCCTTTGAATGCACTGAGGGTATCAGCCTCCACTGTTCCCAAAGCAAGCAGTTGAGGTCAACATCCCCTCCACCCAGATGTTCGTCCGCCACCGGACTCTGGCTTCCCGCTATCGGGTCAGGCACAGGGTATGGTTGTCCACACGGGACCTGCTCCTCTGGGTGGAATCCCACAAACTTTCCCACCGTTTCACTGGTCCTTTCCCTATTTCTAGATTCTTCAGTCCCACTGCTGTACGCCTGCTGTTACCCCGTACCCTCCGTTCACCCTAGTTTTCATGCATCCAAGATTAAGCCCTTGTCACACAGTCCTTTGTCTTCTGATTCTAGGCCCGTCCCTCTCCCCGTCATCGACAGACAGCCAGCGTACATGGTGAGACGTCTCCTGAGGGTTCAACAGGGGTTTCCAGGAACAATGGTTACGTGTGGGAAAGTATGATTCTCAATCAGAGACAACGAACGACACCTGCCTCTGATTGAGAACCATACCAGGCCAAACACATAAACACAACCTAGAAAAACGAACATAGACTGCCCACCCCAACACGCGCCCTGACCAACTAAAACAAAGACAAAATAAAGGAACTAGGGTCAGAACGTGACAACTCTAATCTATTCTGTTCTATTCTACTCTATTATAATCTATTCTGTTCTATTCTACTCTACTATAATCTATTCTGTTCTACTCTACTATAATCTGTTCTATTCTATTCTACTATATACTCTACTATAATCTGTTCTATTCTATTCTATTCTACTATACTCTACTATAATCTATTATGTTCTACTCTACTATAATCTGTTCTATTCTATTCTACTATATACTCTACTATAATCTATTCTGTTCTACTCTACTATAATCTGTTCTATTCTATTCTACTATCCTCTACTATAATCTATTCTGTTCTACTCTACTATAATCTGTTCTGCTCTATTCCACTCTACTCTACTCTACCATAATCTATTATGTTCTACTCTACTCTACTATAATCTATTCTGTTATACTCTACTCTACTATATTCTACTCTACTATATTCTATTCTACTCTACTATAATCTATTCTGTTCTATTCTACTCTACTCTACTCTCCCTCTGGTGGTGCTGGTAGGAAGCATGATCATGTCTAGTGGTCCGGAGACTGATGTCCTGTATATTGGTGTAGTGTAGTTGGTATGTCCTGTATATCGGTGTAGTGTAGTTGGTATGTCCTCTATATTGGTGTAGTGTAGTGTGGTATGTCCTCTGTATTGGTGTAGTGTAGTGTGGTATGTCCTCTATATTGGTGTAGTGTAGTGTAGTATGTCCTGTATATTGGTGTAGTGTAGTTGGTATGTCCTGTATATTGGTGTAGTGTGTTGGTATGTCCTCTATATTGGTGTAGTGTAGTGTAGTATGTCCTGTATATTGGTGTAGTGTAGTGTAGTATGTCCTGTATATTGGTGTAGTGTAGTTGGTATGTCCTGTATATTGGTGTAGTGTAGTATGTCCTGTATATTGGTGTAGTGTAGTATGTCCTGTATATTGGTGTAGTGTAGTGTAGTATGTCATGTATATTGGTGTAGTGTAGTGTAGTACATGTATGTCATGTATATTGGTGTAGTGTAGTGTAGTATGTCATGTATATTGGTGTAGTGTAGTGTAGTGTAGTATGTCATGTATATTGGTGTAGTGTAGTGTGGTGTAGTATGCCATTACATTTACATTTACATTTACATTTAAGTCATTTGGCAGACGCTCTTATCCAGAGCGACTTACAAATTGGTGAATTCACCTTATGACATCCAGTGGAACAGCCACTTTACAATAGTGCATCTAAATCATTTAAGGGGGGGTGAGAAGGGTTACTTTATCCTATCCTAGGTATTCCTTAAAGAGGTGAGGTTTCAGGTGTCTCCGGAAGGTGGTGATTGACTCCGCTGTCTTGGCGTCGTGAGGGAGTTTGTTCCACCATTGGGGGCCAGAGCAGCGAACAGTTTTGACTGGGCTGAGCGGGAACTGTACTTCCTCAGTGGTAGGGAGGCGAGCAGGCCAGAGGTGGATGAACGCAGTGCCCTTGTTTGGGTGTAGGGCCTGATCAGAGCCTGGAGGTACTGCGGTGCCGTTCCCCTCACAGCTCCGTAGGCAAGCACCATGGTCTTGTAGCGGATGCGAGCTTCAACTGGAAGCCAGTGGAGAGAGCGGAGGAGCGGGGTAACGTGAGAGAACTTGGGAAGGTTGAACACCAGACGGGCTGCGGCGTTCTGGATGAGTTGTAGGGGTTTAATGGCACAGGCAGGGAGCCCAGCCAACAGCGAGTTGCAGTAATCCAGACGGGAGATGACAAGTGCCTGGATTAGGACCTGCGCCGCTTCCTGTGTGAGGCAGGGTCGTACTCTGCGGATGTTGTAGAGCATGAACCTACAGGAACGGGCCACCGCCTTGATGTTAGTTGAGAATGACAGGGTGTTGTCCAGGATCACGCCAAGGTTCTTAGCGCTCTGGGAGGAGGACACAATGGAGTTGTCAACCGTGATGGCGAGATCATGGAACGGGCAGTCCTTCCCCGGGAGGAAGAGCAGCTCCGTCTTGCCGAGGTTCAGCTTGAGGTGGTGATCCGTAATCCACACTGATATGTCTGCCAGACATGCAGAGATGCGATTCGCCACCTGGTCATCAGAAGGGGGAAAGGAGAAGATTATTTGTGTGTCGTCTGCATAGCAATGATAGGAGAGACCATGTGAGGTTATGACAGAGCCAAGTGACTTGGTGTATAGCGAGAATAGGAGAGGGCCTAGAACAGAGCCCTGGGGGACACCAGTGGTGAGAGCGCGTGGCGAGGAGACAGATTCTCGCCACGCCACCTGGTAGGAGCGACCTGTCAGGTAGGACGCAATCCAAGCGTGGGCCGCGCCGGAGATGCCCAACTGGAGAGGGTGGAGAGGAGGATCTGATGGTTCACAGTATCGAAGGCAGCCGATAGGTCTAGAAGGATGAGAGCAGAGGAGACAAGTGGAGCGCCTCCGTGATACAGAGAAGAGCAGTCTCAGTTGAATGACTAGTCTTGAAACCTGACTGATTTGGATCAAGAAGGTCATTCTGAGAGAGATAGCGGGAGAGCTGGCCAAGGACGGCACGTTCAAGAGTTTTGGAGAGAAAAGAAAGAAGGGATACTGGTCTGTAGTTGTTGACATCGGAGGGATCGAGTGTAGGTTTTTTCAGAAGGGGTGCAACTCTCGCTCTCTTGAAGACGGAAGGGACGTGCCAGCGGTCAGGGATGAGTTGATGAGCGAGGTGAGGTAAGGGAGAAGGTCCCCGGAAATGGCCTGGAGAAGAGAGGAGGGGATAGGGTCAAGCGGGCACGTTGTTGGGCGGCCGGCCGTCACAAGAAGCGAGATTTCATCTGGAGAGAGAGGGGAGAAAGAGGTCAGAGCACAGGGTAGGGCAGTGTGAGCAGAACCAGCGGTGTCGTTTGACTTAGCAAACGAGGATCGGATGTCGTCGACCTTCTTTTCGAAATGGTTGACGTCATCTGCAGAGAGGGAGGAGGGGGGAGGGGGAGGAGGATTCAGGAGGGAGGAGAAGGTGACAAAGAGCTTCCTAGGGTTAGAGGCAGATGCTTGGAATTTAGAGTGGTAGAAAGTGGCTTTAGCAGCAGAGACAGAGGAGGAAAATGTAGAGAGGAGGGAGTGAAAGGATGCCAGGTCCGCAGGAGGCGAGTATTTCCGCTCGGCTGCCCGGAGCCCTGTTCTGTGAGCTCGCAATGAGTCGTCGAGCCACGGAGCGGGAGGGGAGGACCGAGCCGGCCTGGAAGATAGGGGACATAGAGAGTCAAAGGATGCAGAAAGGGAAGAGAGGAGGGTTGAGGAGGCAGAATCAGGAGATAGGTTGGAGAAGGTTTGAGCAGAGGGAAGAGATGATAGGATGGAAGAGGAGAGAGTAGCGGGGGAGAGAGAGCGAAGGTTGGGACGGCGCGATACCATCCGAGTAGGGGCAGTGTGGGAAGTGTTGGATGAGAGCGAGAGGGAAAAGGATACAAGGTAGTGGTCGGAGACTTGGAGGGGAGTTGCAATGAGGTTAGTGGAAGAACAGCATCTAGTAAAGATGAGGTCGAGCGTATTGCCTGCCTTGTGAGTAGGGGGGAAGGTGAGAGGGTGAGGTCAAAAGAGGAGAGGAGTGGAAAGGAGGCAGAGAGGAATGAGTCAAAGGTAGACGTGGGGAGGTATCGCCCAGGACTGTGAGAGGTGAGCCGTCCTCAGGAAAGGAGCTTATCAAGGCATCAAGCTCATTGATGAACTCTCCGAGGGAACCTGGAGGGCGATAAATGATAAGGATGTTAAGCTTGAAAGGGCTGGTAACTGTGACAGCATGGAATTCAAAGGAGGCGATAGACAGATGGGTAAGGGGAGAAAGAGAGAATGACCACTTGGGAGAGATGAGGATCCCGGTGCCACCACCCCGCTACCAGAAGCTCTCGGGGTGTGCGAGAACACGTGGGCGGACGAAGAGAGAGCAGTAGGAGTAGCAGTGTTATCTGTGGTGATCCATGTTTCCGTCAGTGCCAAGAAGTTGGAGGGAGGCATAGGCTGAGATGAACTCTGCCTTGTTGGCCGCAGATCGGCAGTTCCAGAGGCTACCGGAGACCTGGAACTCGTGCGCGCTGGGACCACCAGATTGGTGTGTGGAGCGTTTGTATGGTCTGTGCAGAGAGGAGAGAACAGGGATAGATAGACACATAGTTGACAGGCTACAGAAGAGGCTACGCTAATGCAAAGGAGATTGGAATGACAAGTGGACTACACGTCTCGAATGTTCAGAAAGTTAAGCTTACGTAGCAAGAATCTTCTTGACTAAAATGATTGAAATGATACAGTCATGTATATTGGTGTAGTGTAGTGTAGTGTAGTATGTCCTGTATATTGGTGTAGTGTAGTGTGGTATGTCCTCTATATTGGTGTAGTGTAGTGTGGTATGTCCTGTATATTGGTGTAGTGTAGTGTAATGTAGTGCAGTATGTCCTCTATATTGGTGTAGTGTAGTGTGGTATGTCCTCTATATTGGTGTAGTGTACATTACATTACATTACATTTAAGTCATTTAGCAGACGCTCTTATCCAGAGCGACTTACAAATTGGTATGTCCTCTATATTGGTGTAGTGTAGTGTGGTATGTCCTCTATATTGGTGTAGTGTAGTGTGGTATGTCCTCTATATTGGTGTAGTGTAGTGTGGTATGTCCTCCATATTGGTGTAGTGTAGTATGGTATGTCCTCTATATTGGTGTGGTGTAGCATGTCCTGCCGGTGCCATCTGGTTGCGTGTAAATGGTTATGACTCTCCTCCCTCCCACTGTTCCTGACTGCAGTTGTCTGTCACTGCAGACAGGTAGCCCTACACACACACACACACACACACACACACACACACACACACACACACACACACACACACACACACACACACACACACACACACACACACACACACACACACACACACACACACACACAGAAACACACACACAGAAACAAACAGGGAAAATAAATAAACATAAATAATGGTTGTATTTACAATGATGTGTGTTCTTCACTGGTTGCCCTTTTCTTGTGGCAACAGGTCACAAATCTTGCTGCTGTGATGTCACACTGTGGTATTCGAGGAGATTTTCTTTTGTCTTTCCAACCAGGCGAAGTACTATGACTGCACCACAAATCTCGACAAAAGGCGCAACATTCAGAGAAATTCACAATTTAGGGTAATGTTAAGCAGTTAAGTTCTATTTGATAACTGGATGGATTTAGTCCGTTTACAACCATTTCTCAACAACCATTTTCCATCGAGCTCGTTGGTCATCTACATGTTGCTTGGTATACATATAGTTCAGTGGAGGCTGTTGAGGGTAGGAGGGCTCATAATAATGTCTGGAGTGGAGTCAATGGAATGGTACTGTATCAAATATGTGCATGTGTTTATGATACGTGTATCTAACTACACGTTCAACCTGATCAATCAAATGGATTAGGTGCAAGCAATTATGGTCATTCAAAATAACCTTAACTAGGTGTCTTCGCTAGACAGACACAGAGAGAGTGGGGGGAGACAGACAGAGAGAGAGAGATGGAGAGAGAAACAGAGAGAGAAAGACAGCATTACAAATGTACTTAGACTTGAGTATTTCCACAACTCTTCTCTTCTAACTTGTTAGGAAGGATGGCCAGACACGCAGGACGGTGATTTTTACTAAGG
Source organism: Oncorhynchus masou masou (assembly GCF_036934945.1). Classification (NCBI taxonomy): domain Eukaryota; kingdom Metazoa; phylum Chordata; class Actinopteri; order Salmoniformes; family Salmonidae; genus Oncorhynchus; species Oncorhynchus masou. The sequence continues at coordinate 43,281,942 of NC_088232.1, read as the reverse complement.
AGGAGGTCGTGCTGATCGAGATTCATGCAGGCCATTTCGGAGTGAAGCACCTGATTGCCAAAATCAACCTACGCTTCATCTGACGGGGAATTGCCAAAGAGGTGGACAGCTGGGCAAGTGAAATAACCTTGTGTTTATCATTCACATTCTATTATATCTGAAATTATTATGATTTCAATGAATGTCATATCAGAGAGCACACAATGTTTCAATTTGTCACTTTTTGTTTGAAGGTCAGTACCCTGTCTAGCCTGTTAGAAGTTTGAGAGGGTGAAGACTGTGGCACTGGAGTTGAAGCCTGTCAAAGTTGTGTCACCATGGCACATGATCAGTAAGTGTCTCAATTCAAAATTTGCCCTGATAAGTTGTTTTGTAATGGTTGCTTTATTTGACCATTGAGTTCAATATTACAGAATGTGTGTATGTGCCTTACAAATATAAACATCTGCATACTGTATGACAGATATAGGTGAGAATAAAGTCATCTTCTCTCTAACACTAAATGCTAGGGGTGGACCTGATCGGACCCTTCATGAAATCCAGGAATGGCAACCGCTAGTGTCTGCCTGGTGACCGATCACATTACTAAGTGGGTGGTGGCAATACCCATTAAGGTCAGTAAAGGAAGAGAACGTGTTTAACTCGGTACTGTTTCGTTTAACATTAAAAAGGGTCCTTGGTACCAAAAATAGATGTAGTTTTGTATAATACCATCAAGGACGAGACTGGTGAGGCCACCTCCAAGGCGATGGTGGATGTCTTCAACGCCCACGGTTCTCCTGAGGTCATCTTGAGTGACCGAGGTCATGAACGCTGGAACAAGGTACAGATGTTATAGGTTATATTCTGTCACCAATGGTTCATTTTATTCATTTTTTACAATTTGATTTTGTTTCTCCATGGTAAATAAGACAGATAAGATATATTTCAATAACTTACAATGTCAATAGATATCGCTTTCCTACGCCCTCCTTCAGGTTTAGTGAATGGACCAACCAGAACCTCAAGACCGCCATGGTCAAGTCCCTTAAATGGTACCTGGAAGGCTGGGCTAACACAACAGCAGCATCTAGATGTCCACCGAGTAGGGACGGGAGCCGCAGCTGTTGACTGAGGTAAACAATGCAATTGAAAATACAGTTATTGCTTATACTGTAGTCTTTCAAAGTTGTGATTGACTTAGCGTTGTTGTTTGTCTATTACTATTTTTGTAAAACATACTTTCAGATCACTAAAACCCCAACTGATGTGATGGAAGTTGTCGAACCAGATCAGAACGCCTTCAAGGACCACCTTTAGACACGGACTGAGAAGGATATGTTGTCTCTCTTGTTGTGATGTGTGTTTTATATATATATACTGTATATATACTATATATATATATATATATATATATAAGGATTTGTTCTTAGCTGACTTACATAGTGAAATAAAGGTTAAATTAAAAAACATAAAAATATATATTTATATAAAAATGTACCTCTTCAATTTACCTCTCCAAATGACTTTAGGACCATCGACCGTCCGAGCCCCCCAGGCGTTATCCCATCCACCGGAACCAGTGAGTTCTGATCAGTGTTGAAAAGTACATATCTATAACACTGCACTAATCCATCAAATTTTCTCCCAGGAAAGTGTAACCTGTGTGTTTGCTTGTTTACGTCTCTGTCATCCCTTTAACTCTGCTCCTGTTCTCCAGGACCTAGTGGTTCTTCCCAACACCCAGACATAGATCCACCTGAAGTCCTCCTTTACCAACCACCCTCCAACTTTTCATTACATCATCTACAGCTGCTGTTATTGTCATGTTGTCATTATCTGCTCAGAAAGTGTTATTGCTCCGTCATACTGGGCACCTACACAGATTGACTAAAAACACAAGCACTGCAAACACATTGCAGTCTCCCTCTACAACCCCCCTTCCAAGACTGGCTGCCTGTTGAGAACAAGTGACAGGCAGAACCTCCCACCCAAACAGCATCCACCTTCTCTATTCCACACACAATAATTCAGTATTTTAGTCTGATTACCATGTGAGTGTAGTACAATTCTGTGAAAAGAAATACATGACTCAACTGTACCAAAACATATCAAAGTTTACGTATTAAAACCGTAAATATTGCCAGGTTGGTTTTCACAGCTGTTTCACATTACTGTAAGTTGTAAGGTATCATTTGATGGTATTTATTTGTTCCACATTATACATGGTTGTATCCTAGGACCTACAACATTTATATTCAACCACAAGGGGGTACTAAAGAGTTATGCGAGATGGGAAAAAAAATCATGATAATAGATGACTAGTGAATTATTTTTATTTCAGTGTAGACAAGAGAAGGGCAGGTTACAGTATAAACATGCCTGCCAGACAAGCCAGTGTACGAATCAAACATATGTGTCTATGAATGGAGTGTAAATGAGTTTACTTTGTGATCTGTAAGGTAAGTAACAATGTGTCAAGTAGATTACACATAGCAATGTTTTAAGACAAGGATTTCTTGTTGTTGTTAGCAAAACAAAACTTGCTTAAACAGCGCGCTTGTTATAGAAATCAGCCTTGTTTGCATAGCGGTGATGAAAATAATGGAAATTAGGCTGTAATGGTCTCCTAAATTCAAATCTTTTAATTTTTAGGCCAATATCTGTGTAGTTTTTCATTGTGTGCTCTAGGGCAAAGGTGTCTGGATGGAATATGTATTTGTGGTCCTGGCAACTGGACATTTTTTTGGAACACCTTTATTTTTGTCTTACTGAGATTTACTGTCAGGGCCAAGATCTGACAGAATCTGTGCAGAAGATCAAGGTGCTGCTGATGGCCTTCCTTGGTTGGGGACAGACCATGGAGGCCTATAGATGACTGTATGGAGGCCTATTGATGACTGTATGGAGGCCTATTGATGACTGTAGGGAGACCAATAGATGACTGTATGGAGGCCTATAGATGACTGTATGGAGGCCTATAGATGACTGTATGGAGGCCTATAGATGACTGTAGGGAGACCAATAGATGACTGTATGGAGGCCTATAGATGACTGTAGGGAGGCCTATAGATGACTGTAGGGAGACCAATAGATGACTGTATGGAGGCCTATAGATGACTGTAGGGAGGCCTATTGATGACTGTATGGAGGCCTATAGATGACTGTATGGAGGCCTATAGATGACTGTATGGAGGCCTATAGATGACTGTATGGAGGCCTATTGATGACTGTAGGGAGACAAATAGATGACTGTATGGAGGCCTATGGATGACTGTATGGAGGCCTATAGATGACTGTAGGGAGGCCTATAGATGACTGTATGGAGGCCTATAAATGATTGTAGGTAGGTCTATAGATGACTGTAGGGATGCCTATAGATGATTGTAGGGAGGCCTATAGATGACTGTATGGAGACCTATTGATGACTGTAGGGAGACCAATAGATGACTGTAGGGAGGTCTATAGATGACTGTATGGAGGCCTATAGATGACTGTATGGAGGCCTATAGATGACTGTATGGAGGCCTATAGATGACTGTATGAAGGCTTATAGATGACTGTATGAAGGCTTATAGATGACTGTATGATAGCCTATAGATGACTGTAGGGATACCTATAAATGAATGTAGGACTGAGGGATCAATAGATGACTGTATGGAGGCCTATAAATGATTGTAGGTAGGTCTATAGATGACTGTAGGGATGAATATAGATGACTGTATGGAGGCCTATAGATGACTGTAGGGAGGCCTATAGATGACTGTATGAAGGCTTATAGATGAATGTAGGGAGGTCTATAGATGACTGTATGGAGGCCTATAGATGACTGTAGGGAGGTCTATAGATGACTGTATGGAGGCCTATAGATGACTGTAGGGAGGTCTATAGATGACTGTAGCTACAGCAGGCCTATAGATGACAGTAGGGATGCCTATAGATGACTGTATGAAGGCCTATAGATGACTGTATGAAGGCCTATAGATGACTGTATGAAGGCTTATAGATGACTGTATCGAGGCCTATAGATGACTGTAGGGAGGCCTATAGATGACTGTATGAAGGCTCATAGATGACTGTATGAAGGCCTATAGATGACTGTATGAAGGCTTATAGATGACTGTATGGTGGCCTATAGATGACTGTATGAAGGCTTATAGATGACTGTATGGAGGCCTATAGATGACTGTATGAAGGCTTATAGATGACTGTATGAAGGCTTATAGATGACTGTATGATAGCCTATAGATGACTGTAGGGATACCTATAAATGAATGTAGGGAGGTCAATAGATGACTGTATGGAGGCCTATAAATGATTGTAGGTAGGTCTATAGATGACTGTAGGGATGAATATAGATGACTGTATGGAGGCCTATAGATGACTGTAGGGAGGCCTATAGATGACTGTATGAAGGCTTATAGATGAATGTAGGGAGGTCTATAGATGACTGTATGGAGGCCTATAGATGACTGTAGGGAGGTCTATAGATGACTGTATGGAGGCCTATAGATGACTGTAGGGAGGTCTATAGATGACTGTAGCTACAGCAGGCCTATAGATGACAGTAGGGATGCCTATAGATGACTGTATGAAGGCCTATAGATGACTGTATGAAGGCCTATAGATGACTGTATGAAGGCTTATAGATGACTGTATCGAGGCCTATAGATGACTGTAGGGAGGCCTATAGATGACTGTATGAAGGCTCATAGATGACTGTATGAAGGCCTATAGATGACTGTATGAAGGCTTATAGATGACTGTATGGTGGCCTATAGATGACTGTATGAAGGCTTATAGATGACTGTATGAAGGCTTATAGATGACTGTATGAAGGCTTATAGATGATTGTAGGGAGGCCTATAGATGACTGTAGGGAGGTGTATAGATGACTGTATGGAGGCCTATAAATGACTGTAGGGAGGTCTATAGATGACTGTATGGAGGCCTATAGATGACTGTAGGGAGGTCTATAGATGACTGTATGGAGGCCTATAGATGACTGTAGCTACAGCAGGCCTATAGATGACAGTAGGGATGCCTATAGATGACTGTAGGGAGGCCTATAGATGATTGTAGGGAGGCCTATAGATGACTGTATGGAGACCTATTGATGACTGTAGGGAGACCAATAGATGACTGTATGAAGGCCTATAGATGACTGTATGGAGACCTATTGATGACTGTAGGGAGGTCTATAGATGACTGTATGGAGGCCTATAGATGACTGTTTGGAGGCCTATGGATGACTGTATGGAGGCCTACAGATGACTGTATGAAGGCTTATAGATGACTGTATGAAGGCTTATAGATGACTGTATGATGGCCTATAGATGACTGTAGGGATGCCTATAGATGACTGTATGGAGGCCTATAAATGATTGTAGGTAGGTCAATAGATGACTGTAGGGATGCCTATAGATGACTGTATGGAGGCCTATAAATGATTGTAGGTAGGTCTATAGATGACTGTAGGGATGAATATAGATGACTGTATGGAGGCCTATAGATGACTGTAGGGAGGCCTATAGATGACTGTATGAAGGCTTATAGATGACTGTATGAAGGCCTATAGATGACTGTATGAAGGCTTATAGATGACTGTATGGTGGCCTATAGATGACTGTATGAAGGCCTATAGATGATTGTAGGGAGGCCTATAGATGGATGTAGGGAGGTCTATAGATGACTGTATGGAGGCCTATAGATGACTGTAGGGAGGTCTATAGATGACTGTATGGAGGCCTATAGATGACTGTAGGGAGGTCTATAGATGACTGTAGCTACAGCAGGCCTATAGATGACAGTAGGGATGCCTATAGATGACTGTAGGGAGGCCTATAGATGATTGTAGGGAGGCCTATAGATGACTGTATGGAGGCCTATAGATGACTGTAGGGAGGTCTATAGAAGACTGTAGGGAGGACTATCGATGACTGTATGGAGGCCTATAGTTGACTGTAGGGAGGCTTATAGATGACTGTAGGGAGGTCTATAGATGACTGTATGGAGACCTATTGATGATTGTAGGGAGGTCTATAGATGACTGTATGAAGGCTTATAGATGACTGTATGAAGGCCTATAGTTGACTGTAGGGAGGCCTATAGATGACTGTAGGGAGGTCTATAGATAACTGTATGGAGACCTATTGATGATTGTAGGGAGGTCTATAGATGACTGTATGAAGGCTTATAGATGACTGTATGAAGGCCTATAGATGACTGTAGGGAGGTCTATAGATGACTGTTGGGAGGCCTATAGATGACTGTATGAAGGCTTTTAGATGACTGTATGAAGGCTTATAGATGACTGTATGAAGGCCTATAGATGACTGTATGAATGCTTATATATGACTGTATGGTGGCCTATAGATGACTGTATGAAGGCCTATAGATGACTGTATGAAGGCTTATAGATGACTGTAGGGAGGTCTATAGATGACTGTATGGAGGCCTATAGATGACTGTAGGGAGACCTATAGATGACTGTAGGGAGGTCTATAGATGACTGTATGGAGGCCTATAGATGACTGTAGGGAGGTCTATAGATGACTGTATGGAGGCCTATAGATGACTGTAGCTACAGCAGGCCTATAGATGACAGTAGGGATGCCTATAGATGACTGTAGGGAGGCCTATAGATGATTGTAGGGAGGCCCATAGATGACTGTATGGAGACCTATTGATGACTGTAGGGAGGTCTATAGATGACTGTATGGAGGCATATAGATGACTGTATGGAGGCCTATAGATGACTGTAGGGAGGCATATAGATGACTGTATGGAGACCTATTGATGATTGTAGGGTCGCCTATAGATGACCGTAGGGAGGCCTATAGATGACTGTACAGAGATGACTGTACATGACTGTACATAGATGACTGTATGGAGGCCTATAGATGACTGTAGGGTCGCCTATAGATGACTGTAGGGTCGCCTATAGATGACTGTAGGGTCGCCTATAGATGACTGTAAGGTCGCCTATAGATGACTGTACGGAGGCCTATAGATGACAGTAGGGAGGCCTATAGATGACTGTAGGGTCGCCTATAGATGATTGTAGGGAGACCTATAGATGACTGTAGGGAGGCCTATAGATGACTGTACAGAGGCCTATAGATGACTGTACAGAGGCCTATAGATGACTGTAGGGAGGACTATAGATGACTTTAGGGAGGCCTATAGATGACTGTACGGAGGCCTATAGATGACTGTACAGAGGCCTATAGATGACTGTAGGGAGGACTATAGATGACTGTAGGGAGGCCTATAGATGATTGTAGGGTCGCCTATAGATGACTGTAGGGAGGCCTATAGATGACTGTACGGAGGCCTATAGATGACTGTACAGAGGCCTATAGATGACTGTAGGGAGGACTATAGATGACTGTAGGGAGGTCTTTAGATGAGTTTATGGAGGCCTATAGATGACTGTAGGGAGGCCTATAGATGACTGTAGGGAGGCCTATAGATGAGTTTATGGAGGCCTATAGATGACTGTAGGGAGGCCTATAGATGACTGTAGGGAGGCCTATAGATGACTGTAGGGAGGCCTATAGATGACTGTAGGGAGGTCTTTAGATGAGTTTATGGAGGCCTATAGATGTTTTCTTCCTAAAAACCTGAAACCAATGGCCAGCATCAGTATGTTATGTAAAGCAGTTCTCTAGATCCTCATGACCTGTAGATTTGTACATGAAACCTCTCTCCACTCGCTTTTCACAGCTCTAATAAAATGTACCCTCCCCTCTGACTCACCCTGCCTCCCCTGCCTCCCCATCCTCACCCTACCTCCCCTGCCTCCCCCATCATCCCTCTGCTTCCCCCTACATCCCCATCCTCACCCTACCTCCCCCATCCTATACCTGTCTCCCCCCCATACATCCCCAATCCTCCCCCTGCCTCCCCCATCGTCCTCCTGCCTCCCCCATCCTCACCCTACCTCCCCTTACCCCTCCCTGCCTCCTCCATCCTCACCCTACCTCCCCTTACCTCCCCCTGCCTCCCCCATCCTCCCCCTGCCTCACCCTACCTCCCCTTACCTCCCCCTGCCTCCCCCATCCTCACCCTACCTCCCCTTACCTCACCCTGCCTCCCCCATCCTCACCCTACCTCCCCTTACCTCCCCCTGCCTCCCCCATCCTCACCCTACCTCCCCTTACCTCACCCTGCCTCCCCCATCCTCACCCTACCTCCCCTTACCTCCCCCTGCCTCCCCCATCCTCACCCTACCTCCCCTTACCTCCACCTGCCTCCCCCATCCTCACCCTACCTCCCCTTACCTCCCCCTGCCTCCCACATCCTCAACCTACCTCCCCTTACCTCCCCCTGCCTCCCCCATCCTCACCCTACCTCCCCTTACCTTCCCCTGCCTCCCCCATCCTCACCCTACCTCCACTTACCTCCCCCTGCCTCCCCCATCCTCACCCTACCTCCCCTTACCTCCCCCTGCCTCCCCCATCCTCACCCTACCTCCCCTTACCTCCCCCTGCCTCCCCCATCCTCACCCTACCTCTCCTTAGCTCCCCCTGCCTTTGGTGTGTGCATGAAAGTGTGTGCTTGCGTGCGTATGTCTGTGTGTATGTGCGTGCATGTGTGACTACGGTGTGTTTGGTAATGGGTCCCTCCTGCTGATATTGGGCCTATTTGATTCCTCTCTGTCTTTCTCTCTCTGTGGTCTCTCTGTTTTAGGATCAACCCTCGCTGGCCCATCCATACGTTTGGATATCATTTACGATGCCACAATACATATGGACTTTTCATCACTCAATGGCACAAACTCTCCCTTCAATGTTACGTTTCTTCTCTATCTCCCCTTTCCACCTTTCCCCTCTCTTTTCCTTGCGTTCTCAATCTTTCCACCTTTCCCCTATCTTTCCCTTGCGCTCTCAATCTTTCCACCTTTCCCCTCTCTTTCCCTTGCGCTCTCAACCTTTCCACCTTTCCCC